>NC_091621.1:17854339-18157369 GCF_027580195.1 Bos mutus | reverse complement strand
TTTTACTTTATAATGTGGTTTGATTTGGCAATGTGGTACCCTGGCCTTGAAGAATTTATTTCATTTTTTGGATTTTCTTACCTTGGTCAATGTCACCACCTTCTATCTGTTCAGTTGTTTAGTTAGGGCTCATGGAGTCCTCCCTACTCAAAACAGCTACACTATATATCCCAAGTCATTCCCAAATCCTTGCATCCCTCTCCATGCCCATAGCCTCTGCTCTATTTTGTATTTTTTAACTCTACTCTAAATAATTTCAATAACCTATTAACATGTGTTCTTCACTCCAGCTTCCCCTCAGAAACCAATCCTTCACACTGCTGTAGAGGTTTACAAGCCCAAAGGTAAACTTCTTTATTTCATTTGTTTCTTTAACATCTCATTAGCATTTCCACCCCCACCTCCCAGAACAACTTGTACCGATAAGTACCAATAACATCCATGCAATATCTTCCTAAATATAGATTCAGGCAATTGTTATGATTTCATGACTTTCACAGTTACCTACATGACCTGCTCCCCTTTTCTAAACCTAGAAATTACACTGGATGAGACTCAAAATAGATGCCTCCTCCCATGTGTACTTTTCCATCTTCTCTATGTTAGGCATTGTGAACACACCCACTTTCTGTTCCCATAGTATTTTTATATATTTCTATTAGAAATTTTTATCTATTGTAGTTATTTTATGATATGGCATCTTAACACATGTATCAGACAGATCGTGCTTTGTTACAAAATTTCATAGCTAATTACCACTAATCACTTGCACAAAGATATCTGGTGCTATCAAAATGAAAACAACAAAAACTGCTTTATTTTTCCTGAAAATCACACACACACACACACATATGATTATAAGCTGTCTGTAAATTCCTTAGCAATTTTTATAAACACCCTTCCCTTGAGTAGTATCATCGGTTGAGAAGTGCTGAAATAACCATATTTATCACTTGAGTCCTTAGCATAAAAAAGTAAGCACTCAAGTGACATGTTAAATGGCTGATTCAAAGAATAATTTTTAATTCATTTATTTCTAATAGATCTAACATTTGTTATTATAGCTCCTCAATGCCACTTTTCAAGCATGCTCTTTGAACACAGTTGTAAAAATCCCTGATCCTTTGAGGATGATCTGAAACATCACCTCCTATTTCTCTTAATCACTGTCATCTACTGATCTGCAGACACTTACCTATTGAGTAAAAATTTTTAGTACCAACCATCTTTTCCTTTAACCCAACTCTTATCTGTATCCTATATTAATCCAGTAGTTGTACAGTTAGCTTCCTTCTGAACCTTGGAGTTCCAACCTTTCTATTTTCTTGAATTACTTATTTATCAGCTCCTAATCATTAATTTCCTCCTATGTTTTTCCTTCAAAATATAAAACTACTCTTTTGACCTCAGACTTGCAGTAGCAACAAATCTTTTTCTTCTTTACAGTTAAGTCTCCTGAAAGAGTTGTATGCATTCTTCAATTTTCTTTCTCCATTTATTTTTCAAACTACTGCCATCTAATTTCTATCTCTATGACACCAATTAAATCTTTTTCAACAGTGATCTCTTTTTGTTTACTAAATTCAGTGGACAATTTTATGTTCTACTGTTTATTAGTCTTTACCATGTGACATTAATGGCTTATTTCATTCTTTTGGAGGGCTTGCTTTGGCTATATTATTCTCTGTCTCTAATCAGTCCTTTCTGTATCTATCCAGGTTTTTATTCCTTTATCTTTTCCTTAAATATTGGCATTTTCCAGCATTCTGCCCCCTCATCTAGGCCGAGTATATCACTACTTATGTAAAAGCCTTCCATATATCACATTGTTTCCCAACAACATTGTTACTGCTCAGCTTGGAATTCTAGATTATCTGTGCCCTGAATCTTCACTAGCCTCATGTTAACTCATTGTTCACTCCATTTCATGTTGTGTATTCACACAAGTGATTGAATTTTCTCATTAACTCAATTTATCCAAATTTAAAATGGAAAAATAGTAATGCTTCCATGAGCGTTGAAAGGGATTTTATGAGTAAATATTTGTAATATATAACACACAACAGTTCTTGGGACAAAGCCATAAATAACATAATCTACTGTTCTTATTTAAGCATTTACTTTCTCCACACAATATTTTTTGGAAAGCAGTCTGTGAATAACCTTCATCAGAATCATCTGGGATGAGTTTGCTAAAAAAGCAAACCAAAAAAAAAAAATACCTGGCCTTATAGTAGACCTATAGAATTACAGTATCTTGGGCCAGGATTTTAGCCATATTCCTTTTTAGCTAGTATTCTAGATTATCAGCTTTCCTAGGATAGTAGCTAAAGAGGAACATGTTTAAAAACCTAGTCTCAGATGGAGCTAGTGGTAAAGAACACATTTGCCAGTGTAGGAGACATCGACTCAGGTTCGCCCCAGTCAGGAAGATCTCCTGGAGGAGGGCACAGCAACCCACTGCAGTATTCTTGACTGGAGAATCCCATGGACAGAGGAACCTGGTGGGCTGGGCTACAGTTCATAGGGTCTCACAGAGCTGGACACAACTAAAGTGATTTAGCAGGCATGTGTATATATATATATATATATATATATATATATATATACACATAAAAATTGCCAAAGAAATGTAGGGGTTCAAATAGTTCTAAGAGAATCAGTTTCAGAATTCTCAGTTTCCACAAGTGCTATTCCTAAATCTAATCTCCCTGAGAATGTTACTTGGATTAGCATCATTTTTTTTTTACCACGTTTCCTCTTGTCCCTGGTCCTCTAGTTCACATAACTTGTTGCTGCTTAGTCTCTAAGTTGTGTCCAACTTTTTTGCCACCCTGTGGATTGTAACTTGCCAGGCTACTCTGTCCATGGGATTTCCTATGCAAGAATACTGGAGTGGGTTGCCATTTCCTTCTCCAGGGGATCTTTCCAACCCAGGGATCAAACCCACATCTCTTGCATTGACAGGTGTATTATTTACCACTGAGCCACTTGGGAAGCCCATTTCACAAAACTAGACTTTATCTAACAATGGCATAGCATCACCATCATGTGCAATCCCTCAGAATGTTAAACACAGAGATAATTTAAAATATTGATGTTGATTTGAGAAGGTAAATGTCAGTAATGACTATAAAATAAATCTTTCTGCAAGTACAGTGGTTTCTAATTACTTCCTTTCAACAAAATTAAAAGAGAATGGAATTGAGTTGTCAGCTTATAGATCATTAAACATAATTTTTAATAATGGATTACTGCAATTTGGGCCATGTAACACAAAATGAGTTCAAGGAGTCATGTTATATTGCTATTGTGAAACTCCTTCCAACTTCATCTACTTTTTTTATTTGAACAAAGTTTATCAGTGATTATTATTTTTAAAAAATCAGGAATTGATTGGTGTTAAAACCTTTATCACTGTAGCCAAAAATGATATTGACCCTTGGATACATGATCTAAATTAAAAGAGAGTATTTTACATGTCATTAAGGATGAATTTCCAGTGAAATTGTACTTTCATTTTATATCTTAATTATCAAATTTTGAAATGTATTTTCAGTCTTTTAGTAAAACATGTACTAATACGAGTCACAATGATGACTTGATGACTTCAATCTTGAAGAAAAAACTTAAGACATAGAACTTTATAGACATAGGCTATTTTTAAAATTAGTTTAAAAATTATCATAGAAATCTAATAATGTAGTCATTAAAATTCTTGATAAGATATTTAAATTAATATTAAATTTTCTGCTGAAAATAAAATGGACAGATGAGACAAAAGAGAAAAAATAAGTAGTGTTAATTTTTCAACTATTGAATGAAATCTTTTCATGTTTTTTTTTTTAAATGCTGGGTATCAAAAGAGCTATGCTATTTTTATTCCATTGGCTATATCAAAAAGAATGACTAAATACATTTTCTTAGAATGCTTGTATTTATAGTACTCTGGAGGTTACACCCTTTGTAACTATTTAAAATTATGATGGAAATATTTAGATATCAAGTTGAATATGTGAAAGGTAATTTTTCAAAATTAGATTAGTAGACAAACGCAAATCACTTGAAGAACTCTGAAAAAACAGTGGGTCTCATATACACTAATCTTTGAGAACTAGTACTCCACATTGCACTGCCTTTTTAAATAGTATAAAAACTCAGGCACATAATATCATGGTATCAATTTACTTTGAATAGGTAAAGAGTACTGAATGCCTTAAAGTAATTGACACTATGAAAAAGTTTTGTATTACACTCTTACTTAGAAAATATCATACTTTTCATTTATTTATTAGCTAATCTAGTCATTCATTCCTTCATTCAGTTACTATTTGTTGATCACCAAATATTTTCAAGAACCTGCTCTAATTGTGATTCTCTTCTGTTATAGGTTATTACAAAATATTGAGAATATGTTCCCTGTGATACACAGGAGGTCCTTGTTGGTTATAGCTCTATGTATATGTTAATCCAAAACTCCTAACTTATCCCTCTTCCTCTCCTCCCCTTAGGTAACCATAAGTTAGCTTTTGAAGTCTATGAGTCTGTTTCTATAAAAGAGTGCATTTGTATAATTTTTTAATTTCACTTATAAGTGATATATGATATTTGTCTTTCTCTGCCTAACTTCACTTAGTATGGAATCTCTAGATCCATCCAGATTGCTCCAAATGGCTTTATTTCATTTTCTTTTTTATGGCTGAGTAATGTTACATTGTTACACATATTTTTCCATGTTTCTGTCAATGGTATTTAGGTTGTTTCCATGTCTTGGCTATTGTAAACAGTGCCTCTATGAATGCTGGGGTGCATGTATCTTTTTGAACTAGAGTTTTCTCTGGATATCTGCCCTGGAGTAGTCTCACTTGATCATATGATAACTCTATTTTTAGTTTTTTAAGGAACTTCCATACTGTTCTCCATAAGACTGTACCAATTTACATTCCCACCAACAATGTAGGAGGGTTCCTTTTTCTCCATACCCTCTCCAGCATTTGTAATTTGTAGTATTTCATGGCCAAGCTCAGTATTGATATTCTCTGTTAAGTAGTGGGTGGGCTACAGTAAAGTTGAATAATATATTTGTAAACAAACACACTCAGATCTGAAAACAGCTTTTCCCTTTATTAACTGTCCAGCATGGAAATCATATTTTTCTAACATATAATTTTAGGCTAATAACAAATTTCTCAAAAGGTTATCATGAAGGATAAATGAGAATATAAAGTGTCACACAGAGTGATGGAAAATAACCTATATAAAACTGTCTACTTCCCCCTTTTCTGTCTCTGATTCTCTTAAAATACAGTTCTAATTCCTTGTCAGGGGCCCCTTTTGCTCCTCCAGTCTCATTTCACCCAATCTTTTCCTTACTCATTATATACCACCCAGCTGCTGCTTTTCTGCTAAGAATTCCCCTAAGGAACTGCACTTAGTTTATTTTCATCATGGAATCTTCTACTTCTGGAACAGCTAACTTTTTAAAATTCTTGAGCAAAATATGACCTCCGAAGAATTTTACCTGAATTTTGTCTATGTAACCCTTGAACCACCTTGAATCACATTTGTTTTGTTTCATTGCACTTTCTCAGTTTGTCTACTTGAATTTCTGCATGTATAATACACACACACATATGTATATACACATATATATACATATACACATATACATATTCTATTTCTATCAATCTGAGTTCCATGAATGCATGGATTATATCTTCTGACAGAGAATAGGTACTCTAAAATGTTTGTTGATAATATAAATGGATGAATATTATCAGTATTGTAGCACTTCCCAAGATCTGAAATAAATCAACCAACGTAAATTTTATTGTGCACCAAGATTATTGTTGTTTAGTCGCTAATCATATCCAACTCTTCTGCAACCCATGACTGTAGCCTACAGGCTCCTCTGTCCATGGAATTCTCCAGACAAGAACACTGGAGTGGGTTGCCATTTCCTTCTCCAGATGATCTTCCCAACCCAGGGACTGAACCCATGCCTCCTGCATTAGCAGGCCAATTCTTTACACTGAACTTCCAGAGAAGCACCAAGAATAAAACGTATCAAATTTTGAATTTAAATAGTTAACTAGATTTTTTAAATACATAATTGCTTTGTTTAAAAAGTTTATGTAAAAATAGAAGTTTATATAAAGAGACTAATTAGAAAGAATTGAAAGATGCAAATGAAACCCCATCAATAACCTACTACATTAACTCTGTGTTACTGAAGGAAAGCCGATCAAGTACATTGCCAATAAAGGTGGATTTTTTAAAATCAGAAAGTATTCCCAGTAGACTTAATTTATAAACTGTTGAAGTCTAGTGAACTTTTGTCCCAGTTTTCATGGTAAAGTTTACCTTTGAATCAATTTTTACATAGGTATCAAGAAAAAAATAAAAGTAATCATCAGGAATATTTCACACATTTCTTGACTAGATGGATAAGAGCTTAAGACATATTGGTGGAGAAATGCCCACAACCAAACAGTGGCCTGTACATTAAAGAGTACACTATAGAAATGGAAAAGAGATGAAGAAAAGGTTTTGAAAGCTCTGAATGCTGCTCCATTAAATTGTATGAAAAGCATTACTTCTGAATGAAATGACCCGCTGTGTTTAGATGCAATTCAAAATTGCAGAGTGTATTGAGTTCAAAGTGTTTCTTCAGTTCTGAAGAAAGTGGACATTTATATTTGACCCTTTACAATGACATGTTGCCTGAGCTTAGGTGATAATTCATAGATATAAATTGTTCTCAAGTGTCCTTCAGTTTAGAAAGGAAACCAAAATATGGAGACAACTCAAAATGTCACTAGGACATTACATAGGAAATCAGTATGCTGCTGCTGCTGCTGCTAAGTCGCTTCAGTCGTGTCCGACTCTGTGCCACCCCAGAGACGGCAGCCCACCAGGCTTCCCCGTCCCTGGGATTCTCCAGGCAAGAACACTGGAGTGGGTTGCCATTTCCTTCTCCAAGGCATGAAAGTGAAAAGTGAAAGTGAAGTCGCTCAGTCATGTCCGACTCTTAGCGACCCCATGGACTGTAGCCCACCAGGCTCCTCCATCCATGGGATTTTCCAGGCAAAAGTACTGGAGTGGGATGCCATTGCCTTCTCCAGGAAATCAGTATAAGGGTAAATTAATGCATGAAACAAGTAAGGAAAGAATGGCTATAAAATTCTGTTTAAGTTTGTGGTTTGCATGCTTCAGTTATCAAAAATATCCACTGATTACCTGACATTCATTACTGGTAGTTGCTGAAAAATAGCCTATTGGTATATATGAATAACAATAATGATATGTAGGGATTTTTTAACTTACAGAGGAATTTGGCATTCATTTATTCTTTGAATATCTGCAATCACTCTTAAAATTGCCATCTCACCCTTATCACCCACCACTCTGCTTCACTTTTAAACTGAACAAACTAATGCCCATAAGAAAAAGTGGCTTGAACTATGTCACACAGGTGATAAATAGAAGATGTAGGATAGAAGTCTGGCTTTGGCCCTCTTTAATGTTTTCTTGTGTGCTTAGTCATTCAGTGGTATCCAACTCTTTGCGACCCCATGGACTGTATCCTGTCAGGCTCTTCTGTCCATGGAATTCTCCAGGTAAGAATACTGGAGTGAGTTGCCTTGCCCTTCTCCAGGGGATCTTCCCAACCCAGGGATCGAAGCCAGGTCTCCCTCACTGAGGGAAGATTCTTTACCATCTGAGCCACCAGGGAAGGCCAAATGTTTCCTTACCAAATGGGTTTAATAAATTGCCAATGGATTATATGAGAAGGCAAATATGGATCTATATCTAAGATCAAAACTAAGCTGTTGGGGTGATTTTGTGATTAATACCAGAAAAGATTTGCCTGGGCAACACACTGGAAACCCTCACAGATCACATGCCTTCTCTGGATCACATTTTGGGCAGAAATAGGTTGATGATACCATAGAAATATCAAAACTTTCTGAAAATAATGTAGAAACAAATTTTTTTCTTAAAGTAGATTAATTCTAGGCATCTGCCTAGAACTATTTCAGAGGCTAATAATGTATATAATATAAATATATAAATTTAAGTGATAGGCAATCTGTTTCCCTCCATGAGAATTTTGGAAGATGTATGAATGTTTTAAAAAGTCATCAGGGAGTTCTTTATTTCCGATGTTTAACATTGTAGCCAGATGTGCACAGGTGACTAATAAATAATTATTGGATTTTTAAAATGAAATTCAGTACCTAGATGTAGCCTAGTGGGGGGAAAAGGGAAGAAAAAGATGAATTTAAGCTTTAAAAGAGTTAAATAATGCCCCACCCTGAAAATAAGAAATAATTTATGCTAGAAAAAATGCATCCACTTCTTTTTTTTTTTTTTTTTGCATCCACTTCTTAAAGCATATCTCAGTAATTACCTTTGAAGGGAAGATATTACCTACTATGCCATATTACATACATATTACATATTACATACTATGACGTTGAACGGTTCTATGAAGACCTACAAGACCTTTTAGAACTAACATCCAAAAAAGATATCCTTTTCATTATAGGGGACTGGAATGCAAAAGTAGGAAGTCAAGAAACACCTGGAGTAACAGGCAAATTTGGCCTTGGAATACGGAATGAAGCAGGGCAAAGGCTAATAGAGTTTTGCTAAGAGAATGCACTGGTCATAGCAAATACCCTCTTCCAACAACACAAGAGAAGACTCTACACACGGACATCACCAGATGGTCAACACCGAAATCAGATTGATTATATTCTTTGCAGCCAAAGATGGAGAAGCTCTATACAGTCAGCAAAAACAAGACTGGGAACTGACTGTGGCTCAGATCACGAACTTCTTATTGCCAAATTCAGACTTAAATTGAAGAAAGTAGGGAAAACAACTAGACCATTCAGGTATGACCTAAATCAAATCCCTTATGGTTATACAGTGGAAGTGAGAAATAGATTTCAGGGACTAGATCTGATAGATAGAGTGCCTGATGAACTATGGTCGGAGGTTCGTGACATTGTACAGGAGACAGGGATCAAGACCATCCCCATGGAAAAGAAATGCAAAAAAGCAAAATGGCTGTCTGGGGAGGCCTTACAAATAGCTGTGAAAAGAAGAGAAGCAAAAAGCAAAGGAGAAAAGGAAAGATATAAGCATCTGAATGCAGAGTTCCAAAGAATAGCAAGGAGAGATAAAAAAGCCTTCCTCAGCGATCAATGCAAATAGAGGAAAACAACAGAATGGGAAAGACTAGGGATCTCTTCAAGAAAATCAGAGATACCAAAGGAATATTTCAGGCAAAGATGAGCTCGATAAAGGACAGAAAAGACTAACAGAAGCAGAAGATATTAAGAAGAGGTGGCACGAATACACAGAAGAACTGTACAAAAAAGATCTTCATAACCCAGATAATCATGATGGTGTGATCACTCACCTAGAGCCAGACATCCTGGAATGTGAAGTCAAGTGGGCCTTATAAAGCATCACTACAAACAAAGCTAGTGGAGGTGATGGAATTCTAGTTGAGCTATTTCAAATCCTGAAAGATGATGCTGTGAAAGTGCTGCACTCCATATGCCAGCAAATTTGGAAAACTCAGCAGTGGCCACAGGACTGGAAAAAGTCAGTTTTCATTCCAATCCCAAAGAAAGGCAATGCCAAAGAATGCTCAAACTACTGCACAATTGCACTCATCTCACACGCTAACAAAATAATGCTCAAAATTCTCCAATCCCGGCTTCAGCAATACGTGAACTGTGAACTTCCAGATGTTCAAGCTGGTTTTAGAAAAGGCAGAGGAACCAGAGATCAAATTGCCAACATCCGCTGGATCATGGAAAAAGCAAGACAGTTCCAGAAAAACATTATTTCTGCTTTATTGACTATGCCAAAGCCTTTGACTGTGTGGATCACAATAAACTGTGGGAAATTCTGAAAGAGATGGGAATATCAGACCACTTGATTTGCCTCTTGAAAAATGTGTATGCAGGTCAGGAAGCAGCAGTTAGAACTGGATATGGAACAACAGACTGGTTCCAAATAGGAAAAGGAGTACGTCAAGGCTGTATAGTGTCACCCTGCTTACTTAACTTATATGCAGAGTACATCATGAGAAACGCTGGGTTGGAGGAAGCACAAGCTGGAATCAAGATTGCCGGGAGAAATATCAACAACCTCAGATATGCAGATGACACCACCCTTATGGCAGAAAGTGAAGAGGAACTATCAAGCCTCTTGATGAAATTGAAAGAGGAGAGTGAAAAAATTGGCTTAAAGCTCAACATTCAGAAAATGAAGATCATGGCATCCGGTCCCATCACTTCATGGCAAAAGATGGGGAAACAGTGGAAACAGTCTCAGACTTTATATTTGTGGGCTCCAAAATCACTGCAGATGCTGATTGCATCCATGAAATCAAAAGACGCTTACTCCTTGGAAGGAAATCTATGACCAACCTAGATAACATATTCAAAAGCAGAGACATTACTTTGCCAACAAAGGTCCGTCTAGTCAAGGCTATGGTTTTTCTAGTAGTCATGTATGGATGTGAGAGTTGGACTGTGAAGAAAGCTGAGCACCGAAGAATTGATGCTTTTGAACTGTGGTGTTGGAGAAGACTCTTGAGAGTTTTGGACTGCCAGGAGATCCAACCAGTCCATTCTGAAAGAGATCAGCCCTGGGATTTCTTTGGAAGGAATGATGCTAAAGCTGAAACTCCAGTACTTTGGCCACCTCATGAGAAGAATTGACTCATTGGAAAGGCTCTGATGCTGGGAGGGATTGGGGGCAGGAGGAGAAGGGGACGACAGAAGATGAAATGGCTGGATGGCATCACCGACTTGATGGACATGAGTTTGAGTGAACTCTGGGAATTGGTGATGGACAGGGAGGCCTGGCATTCTGTTATTCATGGTGTCGCAAAGAGTTGGACATGACTGAGTGACTGAACTGAACTGAACTTATACCACTTTTTCCTTAAAGATCTTTACTTTAAGATAACAGATGAACATTAAAAAAAAATGGAAAGGAATTCTCATACATGTTATAACATGGATAAACCTTTATAAGGTTTAATGGATAAACATTATGCTTCATGAAATAAATGACGTCATAAAGGAACAAATATCATATCATTCTGCTTAAGTCAGATACCTAAGTAGTTAAGTCCACAAAGACCAAAGGTAAAATGGTGGTTGCCAGGGGCTGGTTAAGAGGAGGAATAGAGAGTTATTATTTAATGGATACAGAATTTGTGTCCTGGAGATGGACGGTGACAATCGTGGCACAACCATATGAGTATACTTAATACCACTGAACTGTACATTCAAAATGATTAAGATGATAAATTTTATGTTGTATGTATTTCATCAGTATTTTTCAAAAGCTCATTGTCCAGTTGTCTTCTTTCTCTGATCCTCAGGTTTGATCTACATATCCACTGGAAATCTCTTATGACTCAACATTGCAAGAAGTATATATTAGTTCACACTTTAATTTCACTCTCATTGGGCAGAGACACCATCCACGTATTTGCCAAAACAAGAAAGCTAACAATCAACTGTGACACATTTTCCTCCTTCCTCATTCCCACCACAAAACAGGTACTAAATCCTATTTTTTTCCACTTTCATAATATCTCTCAAATCTCATACTTCCTTCTGTCTCATGATCCAGTACCTAGTTCAAGTAACCATAACTTGTTACCTGTGTTATCACAGTAAACTTCTAATTAGACTCTTTACCTATAGTCTTAGCCCATTTCTGAACAATTTTTGACATCATAGTCAGAGTTCTTTTTACAAAATGCATATCTGTTCACTTCTGTACTTAATATTAAATTCCTCCCCATAAACTTCAGAATAAAGAGTAAAATCTCAGTGTAGCATAAAATACTTGCCTTCTTTGGAAACAATAGTTTTTCTAATTCTTTGCATTCAATCAACAAGTATTTAGAGAATACTTTCTATATGAAAAGTTCTTTATTAGGTACTGGTAGTAAATGTTGAATGAAACAGACAGAGTCTATGGTTTCATGGAATATATAGTCTAGGTTAGGATGTATAGACATTAATTTTAAAAATCATGGAGATAAATGTATATGACAAGCAATGATGACTGCTGAGGAGGAAAGACAGAGAATGGTGTGAGAATATATTTGTTCAGCTTCCCTTGTAGCTCAGTTGGTAAAGAATCTGTCCACAATGCAGGAGACCACGTTCGATCCCTGGTTTGGGAAGATCCCCTGGAGAAGGAAATGGCAACCCACTCCAGTACTCTTGCCTGGAAAATCCCAAGGACAGAGAAGCCTGGCAGATTACAGTCCATGGGGTCACGAGCGTTGGACATGACTTAGCGACTAAAACACAAAAACAGTCTCAGGGTCTGGAAAAGCCTCCTGCAAAGAGATGATATTTGAGTTGAGATTTCAAAGTTTCCTGTGAGTTTTAATTATACAAAGTGGGGAAAGTAAATTTCAGTTAGAGAAAATATGTATGCTCATTTAAGCAAGATGGAAGATAGTGCATTTGAACCACTAAAAACAGTCTGAGTTGATAGCAAAGAGAATGGTGGCACACGTGGAAGCTGGCTAGGGTCCTGAACTCTCTCTACAAGCAATAATTTAGGCATTTTGATTTCTTGTCTCTGTCATGCTCTCTCTCATTTCTTGCCATTGCATACTCTGTTGCATCTAGTGGGAACATCCCTTCTGAGTCTTTAACCTGATTCATCATTGAACAATCAATTGAGGTTTCCTCCTCCACTGGGTTAGGTGCTCTGCTTGTGTTCATTCCCCAGGCTGTGTGTAACTCTTCATAGCACTTTCTGTGCTATAAGGCCATAGTGTTTTTGACTAGAGCATTAATGTCAAGGGAAGGAGTTGAATAGCATGACGCTTTATTTTTTGTTTTGTTTTTATTGGCTTATACTTGATGTACAATGTTGTGTTAGTTTCTGCTGTACAACAAAGTTCATCATCCATACATATACATATGCTGCTGCTAAGTCGCTTCAGTCGTGTCCGACTCTGTGCGACCCCATAGACGGCAGCCCGCCAGGCTCTACAGTCCCTGGGATTCTCCAGGCAAGAACACTGGAGTGGGTTGCCATTTCCTTCTCCAATGCATGAAAGTGAAAAGTGAAAGTGAAATCACTAGTTGTGCCCAACTCTTAGCGACCCCATGGACTGCAGCCCACCAGGCTCCTCCGTCCGTGGGATTTTCAAGGCAAGAGTACTGGAGTGGGGTGCCATTGCCTTCTCCACATATACATATAGACCTTCTTTTTCAGATTTCCTTCCCATTTAGGTCACCACAGAGCACTGAGTGTAGTCCCTGTGCCATACAGTGGGTTCTCATTAGTTGTCTATTTTATACATAGCAGTGTATATATGTCATTCAGGCCTCTTTGTATCTCTAGCACCTCATACAATTTCTAGTGCAGTTTCATCAACGAATATTTATTGAGCATTTGATATGGAAAGGTCCTAAAATAGAAATACTGAAGAATATAGAGTTGTATAAAAACCACCTTTAAAGAACTCGGTGTTTGTTATAAATGATATATGGTGAAGAACATCTGGGTTTGTACTTTACTGAGCCCAAATGTGCACAGAGGGGACAGATACAACAGCTTCCTTATATAACACTTTGAGGGCAATCATTTATTAGTATATAACAAATAATTATGTCTTTGAAGAAATCATATTCATCTTATGTGCCTTCCAGCTTTTTATTTTTTTTCTCTTAACACTATATTCAACAGAAACAAGTATATGAGAAATCTGCAGAAAAACAAGAAAAATTAAAGAGTTCTGTTATGTTAACACTCTGTTCAACCAGGCCAGTGCCATCTGTCAGAATATTTAATTCAAATATTACATTTTATTAGCTTTCTTTCTAGTTGACTATATATTTCTATAAGCTATTTTCTACATCCTTCTTTTTATGTACAATTTTCATTAACCCTACCTTAAATTTATGTTTCTATTCTCTTTTAACATAATTTTAACCCCAGAACAACAACATAAAATCAATATCAACCTCAGAAATTTAGTTATCAGTTCAGTTCGGTTCAATCGCTCAGTCGTGTCCGACTCTTTGCGACCCCATGAATCACAGCACGCCAGGCCTCCCTGTCCATCACCAGTTCCCGGAGTTCACTCAAACTCACGTCCATCGAGTCAGTGATGCCATCCAGCCATCTTATCCTCTGTCATCCCCTTCTCCTCCTGCCCCCAATCCCTCCCAGCATCAGAGTCTTTTCCAATGAGTCAATTCTTCACATGAGGTGGCCAAAGTATTGGAGTTTCAGTTTTAGCATCATTCCTTTCAAAGAAATCCCAGGGCTGATCTCGTTCTAACTGGACTGGTTGGATCTCCTTGCAGTCCAAGGGACTCTCAAGAGTCTTCTCCAACACCACAGTTCAAAAGCATCAATTCTTCAGTGCTCAGCCTTCTTTACAGTCCAACTCTCACATCCATACATGACCACTGGAAAAACCATAGCCTTGACTAGACAGACCTTTGTTGGCAAAGTAATGTCTCTGCTTTCCAATACGCTATCTAGGTTGGTCATAACTTTTCTTCCAAGGAGTAAGTGTCTTTTAATTTCATGGCTATGGTCACCATCTGCAGTAATTTTGGAGCCCCCAAAAATAAAGTCTGCCACTGTTTCCCCATCAAATCTACTGACACCATTATTATTCAGTTTGCCTAGATTTGTCCTTTATAATGAAAACTTTAGATCTTATACTTTGTGTGGGTGTAAAATATATTGTAATTATAGAACCTTCTGGAGTAGAAGTGACATTTAGATCTTCAAGTGTATTTTTATACTTTCCAGTGTACAGAGAACAGTAACCAATGAGATTAAACCTTGTAGAAGTGTTGTATATCTTAATAAATTGGGAAAAACTAGCATAGCTCTTTGTTGAAGAAAACATTTTTAGTTTAAAGACTTTCATAATCCTATGGTAAGGAACTCTTGACATTGCCCAAAGACGTTTTACCATCAGATCAGTTGCTCAGTCGTGTCCAACTCTTTGCAACCCCATGAATCGCAGCATGCCAGGTTTTACCATAAACATCATATTTTCAGGGATGTCTACTGAGACATGGCATTCTTAAAATTTTAAGAATGCTTTGGGAAATAAATGCTAATATGATAAATCCTTTTAACTATAAATAAATCAAATGAAAGTTACATTGCCGCTGCTGCTGCTAAGTCGCTTCAGTCATGTCCGACTCTATGCGACCCCATAGATGGCAGCCCACAAGGCTCCCCCGTCCCTGGGATTCTCCAGGCAAGAACACTGGAGTGGGTTGCCATTTCTTTCTCCAATGCATGAAAGTGAGAAGGGAAAGTGAAGCCGCTCAGTCGTGTCTGACTCTTAGCGACCCCATGGACTGCAGCCCACCAGGCTCCTCTGTCCATGGGATTTTCCAGGCAAGAGTACTGGAGTGGGGTGCCATTGCCTTCTCCAGCTACTGGAAGAATTGGGACTAGAATCTAGCTCTTTTTCCTCCCAGTCTTGACCACAAGGTCCATGTTCTTTAAGAAGACAGGTAAGTATGCAAGTGCATAAAACAATCTGCGAAGTCTCTAAAATTATTAGGATACCATATTCAAAACAGATGGCTGAGCTAATGCTGTGATTTAACTAAACCTATGTTTAATATAACATTTGCATGCATGCTGTGCATGCTAAGTCACTTTAGTCATGTCCGACTCTTTGCAACCTTATGGACTATAACCCGCCAGGCTCCTGTGTCCATGGGATTTTCCAGGCAAGAATACTGGAGTGGGTTGCCATTTCCTTCTCCAGGACATCTTCACCACCAAATGATTGAACCTGCATCTCTTATATAAGTCTCCTGTATTGGCAGGTGACACCACCAGAGAAGTGTGTTTAATATCACATTTAATGACTTTAAATGGATCAGTGAAAAGCATTTCTTATTAACATTTAGGAAGGATAATAAAGAAATCCACGTATAAGACCGTATGAGGTTCATGGTATATTCTCGGTTTGGTCATGTAAACAACTTGAAATTAGGTTCTAGATGGAAGGATAAGCCAAATACAGTACATATAATGAGATGATATTTCCATAAAATATATAACAGACTTTTTTATTTTACTTGTAAAAAGTTGAAGAAATACTGTTGGGATGGTTGTATATAATTTGGTGGATTAGTAGCTAGCTAAAACTCTACTCACACAGTGCTAATTAAAGATCTGAGAATAACCTGGAGGGAAATTTTAAATTTTATTTTCTTGATCCTTTTCTATTCAGTGCTTTTATCAGTAACCAGGAAGAAAATATAAAAGGGGCAATTATAAAAATTGCTAATGGCATAAAACTCAAAGAAACTGAATTAGATAGAAATCAGAATGAGGCTTTAAAAGTATTTTGACAGTCTGTAACCTGTCAATGTGTTGAATTTAACAAAATTGAACAGGGAAAATGTAAAGTTCTGATAATGACTAGAAAGCAAAGAAAATAAACCAAAGATTGTAGTCTGCAATCCAGAATGGAGAAAGATATGCAAAGGTCTTCAGGTCAAGTATAAATGTGTAATACAGCTGGTTTTAGTGAATTGGACTCCAAGCTTTCAAGGATAGTGAGAGTAAAAGGAACAGGGAGGAGACAGCATGGTGTTATGAGAAGAAGGTAGGTTTCAGGATTAGGAGTCCGGGATTTGGTCTGTACACTCAAATTGCAGTTCCATTACTTACGAGTTATTTAATATTGAGCAAATCATTTTCTTTATCTTTAAAGTAGAGATATTGGGACTTCCTTGGCAGTCCATTGGTTAAGATTTGCCTTCCAATGTTGGGGATGTGAGCTTAATCCCTGGTTGAGGAACTAAGATCCTACATGCCTCATGGCCAAAAAGCCAAAATGTAAAACAGAAGAAATATTGTAATCAGTTTAATAAAGACTTTAAAAATGGTTCACATCAAAAAAAAGAAAAAAACTTTAAAAAATAAAAAAGAAAGTAGAGACACTAATAACGACTCAAAAGATGCTTCATTCTTTTCTCCAAGTCTTTGTCCTCTTATTCCTTCCTCTTCAATTTATACCCTTGTTTCTCTTTTACTTTTTTTCAATCAATGTACTTCCTCTTTTCCTTCTTTTTTCTTCCATCCCTCTTCTTCTTTGCTTTTTATTCTCAGTTTTCTCTCAAATTCATTGTCCAGTAAGTTTCACATAACCGTGGGCTCCCAATCTTCCACTGAGGTGCATACTCAGTTGCTCAGTCATGTCTGACTCTTTGTGACCCTTTGGACTGTAGCCCACCAGGCTCCTCTGTCCATGAGATTTTCTAAGCAAGAGTACTGAAGTGTGATGCATTTCCTCCTCCAGGGTGGTGTCCAGGAATTCTGGGCCCCAGATGAGGGCTCCTTTGCGATCATTCTGTAGAACATCAGACTGATGGATCTTGGCCCTGAATTCATAGTGCCAGAGAACGTTCAGGGGAGTAGTTTATGATAAAATGAGCTTGACTGTGTTAGTCACTCAGTCCTATCTGACTCTTTGTGACCCCATGGACTGTAGCCTGCCAGGCTCCTTTGTCTATGGAATTCTCCAGACAAGGATACTGGAGTGGTTAGCCTTACCCCTCTCCAGGGGATCTTCCCAACTGAGGGATTGAACCTGGGTCTCCCGCATTGCAGGTGGATTCTTTACTGTCTGAGCCACCAAGGAGACCCATAAAATGAGCTGAGGGAAAAGCAAATATTCAGAACCCAGAGAATCCCTAGCTGTCAAAGCTTTGAGGACACCTTCTTTCCCAGCCCTTCAGAGCTTTGAGTCCTGTCGTCTTCCCCGTGAAGGAACCCTGGCAGATGTGATAACAGCATGGCCTCATGAGCATCACTGATGGGAGACTGTGTATCCTTAGCCAAGTTTGCAAGTTATTTTATCTCCCATGGACTTCCCAAGGACTGCGAGTCTCACTGCTAATGGATTCACACTTGAGACAGAACTTTCAACAATAATACAGTCCTACAATCTCTGTGCAAACAACTGAAATTTTCTCCTGTCAACTTCTTTTGTATTAAGCTCTGTATCAATAGTTAACTCCATTTAAAAAATTACTGGAAAACTACAATAGAAAGTGGTTAAGACTGAAAGAGACTACACCGACAGCACAGAGCTACAAGATCTGCAGAAGTCTAGTTTTATCAAGGTGGGAAATAAAATCCACCATGCAGCCCTCAGTTTTACCCCACTGCAATGAGAGCTTTTGTTGTGAAAGTTAGGGACTTAAAGCTTCATGGATAAAGGGAATTTTGTGCTTCAATAATACTGTTTTAAACGCTATACCCTTCAATGTTAAAATACTGATGGGTAAGACCTTGCCCAGGGATTTTTATGTTGAATATTTAAAAGAGAAGAAAATTACAATACTCAGACCATTCTTAAAATGGGACAATCAGCTTCATGCAAAATAGGTGTAAATCAAAAGAGTACCCTAGAATTTGAGGCATTGTGTTGTAAGGCTTCAAATTTTGAGATCAGTTTTCTGGCTTCTTGGGAACTAAAGCAGAAAGTTGTTACTTTTTCTAATGAAGGGCTTTTAGTAGAGTTTTTTTTCAATAGAGTTTTATTGCTATGCAATGCAGAATTGACAGACCTCTGTATTCTCTCTCTTCTTGGCACACAGTATTACCTACAATTTTGAAGTAATGATGATACTTACAACAGCTTTTGGGGAAATGTTACATTGATCTCTTAAATTATAAACACTACAAAATGTCAAAATTGTGAGAACTGACACAACTTTGCCTTAAAGAGTACTAGACTAGAACTTGTCATATTATATTTAAGGAAGACTTGGAGTGTTCATTGATGTTTATGATTTTAATATTTCTGAAGACCATTACAGTGGCCTGATATGTGCTGAAAGCCAAACTTTAAAAAAAATTTTTTTTAAAGAACTATTTTAAATAAATCCTATTTTAACACAGGCTGCATGACTGCAGCCATAAAATTAAAAGATGCATGCTCCTTGGAAGAAAAGCTATGACCAATCTAGACAGCATATTAAAAGGCAAAGATATTACTTTGCCAACAAGGGTCCATCTAGTCAAAGCTATGGTCTTTCCACTTGTCGTATATGGATGTGAGAGCTGGACCATAAAGAAGGCTGAGCATGAAAGAATTGATATTTTTGAACTAGAGAAGACTCTTAAGAGTCCCTTGGACTGCAAGGAGATCAAACCAGTCCATCCTAAAGGAAATCAGTCCTGAATATTCACTGGAAGGACTGATGCTAAAGCTGAAGCTCCAATATTTGGCCACCTGATGTGAAAGAGCCAACTCATTAGAAAAGACCCTGATGCTGGGAAAGATAGAAGGCAGGAGGAGAAGGGGCAGCAGAGGATGAGATGGTTGGATGGCATCACCGACTCAATGGACATGAATTTAAGCAAGCTCCTTGAGATGGTGAAGAACAGGGAATCCTGGCCTGCTGCCATGCATGGGGAGGCAAAGGGTCAGACACAACTGAGCGACTGAACAACAACAACAAGAAAAAGATTACTGAAAGTAAAGATTGACAAAATATTTGAACAGCCATATCAGAAAAGAGGATATCCAAAAGGTTAATAAACATAGGGAAAGGTGATCAACCTCACTGATAAAGAAACAAGTTTTTTTTAAACTATAATACTATTTTGTATCAACTAATTGGAAAAATTTTAAAAGTCAGATAATAACCAGTGTTGGTGAGCACATGAAACAATAGGAAATTTCATGCACTATAGGGATTGTGTCTAAATTTGTAAACTTCTAGTAAAGAAATGCATATTTTATGACTCTGAGTTTCTATACTAAATAAAATCCCTAGAAATTAATGCACATGTCCATTAAGAGATGCACAAGAGATGCTTACAAGATTGTTCATTTTGATATTTGGCAAAACTAATACAATATTGTAAAGTTTAAAAATAAAATAAAATTTAAAACCTGTTTTTTTTTTTAAAAAAAAAAAAAAGATTGTTCACAGCAGCATCAATTCTAAAAGAAAAAAAGCTGGAAACAAATATTTATCAAGAGTAAAAGGGAGAGGCGGAGCGCCGTGCAGGCCGGCGATTGGCTGCTGCGGCGGGCCCTGTCAGAGTCCGGATTGGCCGGCGGCGGAGACGGAAGCGACCGCAGTTTTTTAAAAAAAAAAAAAAAAGAGTAAAAGGTTAAATAAGTCATGGAAAAGCTAAAGAGAAAATTAAAAAAAAATTATTGTCACAAAAGTCAGAGACTGTTATAGGAGAGAGATTGATGATAGAAATGACACACAAGAGAATGGCTTCTAAGTTCTGAAAATGTTGTTTCTTAACTTGGTAGCGGTTACATAGTATTGTTTTATAATCATTATTTAACTTCACATACATGATGTATGTCATGTACATAGTTTGTATACTTTTGGTATATGTAGGATATTTCACAATTGAAAAAAATATTGTTCAGTCACCTGTAGAACCAAGAACTGTCTTAATTCAGTAATGAACATGTTCATTAACCTTAAAAATCAGAGATTTTTGTCTGACTTGAAAGTTCAGTCTTCTTTTCCCAGTTCTGTGCCCCTTCAATAGGAATCTCCAGCTACCTCATATGGAAAAGAGGGAGTTACTGACCTTCTCTATATCTCAGGCTTGCCCATCTCCTTCTGTACCCTTCCACCAGCTGCCTGCCCCTTGCTCTTTCTTCCTCTAGTGTTGGGGATAATAGAGAAATAAGTGAGGAGGGAAAATAAAGGTGTTATTTAACAGGTACTGTCACCATCAGGTTTTCGTGTTACTGGGCATGCTGAAAGTTGACTCTTTTCCTCCTGAAGTTAGTTCCTGTGAGATCCCCCAGTGGGGACATCTGGCTGCATCAGCTTCAATGGGACAATGCCTTTCCTGTGGCTGGACATTAAAAAAAAAAAATTTCAAATTAAAGATGATGAAAATATAATCTTCAGCTTCTGCCTCCATGGGTACCAGGGCAATCTCTTTGTTGTACCGCTTATTGCAAGAAACAATCTTGATGGAGGTTCCCAATTCAATGATCCACCTGAATCTTGCTCACCCGGGAGACCCACATCTGAACCTCAGGAAAAGAACTCCTGTCCCCCGTTACTCCCAATGCAGCAAGTGTTAGACTTCTCCAGAGCTAGCCCGATTTTAGCACATGTGCCTCTGGGACTAAACTCAAGTTCTGAATTCAAATTCAGCCCCATGCAGGGCTAGAGTAGAAAGGAGAAATATAATAGCACTCTCTCCAAAGTTCTTGCAACTGCCTTCATGTCCTAGTCCCTTTATGGTTAATAGTCATGTATCTATTAAATGGGTGTTTTGCTAAAACTTTGTTGTTGTCCTCACTGTTACTGTTTTATCTTTTGGAAGGCAAGAATCCTTTCAATCTTATGGTTTTTTCTCAATCTTTTGAGACCTTAGTAGAAAATTGGTCCCATTTTAACAACTTGTCACAGTACTTTCAACCATTCCACACCACACCTCAACATAAGGATCCTCCATGCCCTAAACCTCAACTGAGTGCTGCATTTTGACTTTTGCTGGTTTTCCTTCCCTCCAGCCCTTAGCAAAACAGAATAACAGAAAACTGATCTACGTCTCTTAGCTACTGTGTTTTCCTCTCCCAGTCTCTGTCTTTATAGGACTACTACACTTTTAGGATCCATTTACTGCATACTGAAAGATTTCAGAAGAGAGAAATATTAGCTTTGCAAGTAATATAATCAGAATACTAGGAACTAGTTCTTATTCTGCCCCATGGTGCCTAGAAGAGTGCTTTGTTCAAGGCTATTTCATAAATGAATTAAAAAATAAATGAAACAAACAAACAAAAATCCCAACAGTGAGCTTAAGAAGAAAACATGCTTCTTGCACTGTATACTGTATATTATTAAAATGGTGAAAGTGAAAGTGTTAGTAGCTCAGTCTTGTCTCACTCTTTGCAACCCCATGGACTGTAGACTGCCAGGCTCCTCTGTCCATAGAATTCTCCAGACAAGAATACTATAGTGGGTAGTCATCCCATTCTCAGGAGATCTTCCTGATCTAGGGATCAAACCCAGGTCTCCTATATTGCAGGCAGATTCTTTACCATCTGAGCCACCAGGGAAGCAATGCTCTGCCAAATATTTATGTGACAGCTAAATAATAATCTAAGCAATGAAAGAAAAACTCTACAATTTTTCTTGCTTAGGTTTTATGATTGCCAGTGAATGTGTTTGTGTGTATATTTGATGAGCTTCTAGTATTATCAGAAATTTTCAATTATTGTGAAGCTGAAGCTAGTATATCTTACTGAAACAATTTCTCTCAGCATGCAACTCCCCCTTAGGAAAGAACTTAAAACATTTGATGAATTACTTTGCTTCTGTTTGATTTTATTCATTTTGGCAATTGTGTAAATTTCATTATAATCATTGTGTGCATAGAAGTATAATAACTACCCCTTTACTTTACCAATTTTACATTAAATGACTACCAGAAATGAGCTTGATGGAAAAGAAAGAAAAATAAAAAAGCCTCAGTTCTTTATTTCTTAACTTGAAAAGAATACAAATTTGCCATCAGAGACAAAACAACCAACTATGCTTTTGGATAAGCTCATGACATATTTCAACACATGAGATGATTGTTTCTAAGTTGGGGTTGGTGGTGCTCAAGTACCAGTGCTCACTGTGCTCAGGCGCCTCAGTGGTGTACAACTCTTTGCAACCTTACAGACTGTAACCTGCCAAGCTCCTCTGTCCATGGAATTTTCTAGGCAAGAATACTGGAGTCAGTTGCTATGCCCTCCCTCCAGGGGATCTTCCCGATCCAGGAATCAAACCCACAACTTCTGTGCCTCCTGCATTGCATGTGGATTCTTTACCACTAACCCACAGGGGGAAGTCCCTTCATGTACCAAACTGAATGTAAATCTAAGACAAGTTACAAGGTACAAAAAACACAAAAATACACTCTAAGGATACATACACATTATGAACAAATAAATTAATATTTTTTCCACATAGAACCCTTCTTTCTCCCCCTCCCCCTTTTTTTTTTTCACTTAGCCTTTTTAAAACAATCAGTTCAGTTCAGTCGCTCAGTAGTGTCCGACTCTTTGTGACCCCATGGACTGCGGCCCGCCAGGATTCCCTGTGCATCACCAACTCCTGGAGTTTACTCAAACTCATGTCCATCGAGTCGGAGATGCAATCCAACCACCTCATCCTCTGTCGTCCCCCACTCCTCCCGCCTTCAATCTTTCCCAGCATCAGGGTCTTTTCCAGTGAGTCAGTTATTCGCATCAGGTGGCCAAAGTATAGGAGTTTCAGCTTCAGCATAGGTCCTTCCAGT
Organism: Bos mutus; assembly: GCF_027580195.1. Lineage (NCBI taxonomy): Eukaryota > Metazoa > Chordata > Mammalia > Artiodactyla > Bovidae > Bos > Bos mutus. The sequence goes on along the minus strand of NC_091621.1, from coordinate 18,134,008 downwards.
GAATAATCAGGACTGATTTCCTTTAGGATGAACTGGTTGGATCTCCTTGTGGTCCAAGGGACTGTCAAGAATCTTCTCCAATACCACAATTCAAAAGCATCGATTCTTCGGTGCTCAGCTTTTTTTATTGCCCAACTCTCACATTCATACATGACTACTGGAAAAACCACAGCTTTAACTAGACGGACCTTTGTTGGCAAAGTAATGTCTCAGCTTTTTAATATGCTGTCTAGCTTGGTCATAGCTTTTCTTCCAAGGAACAAATGTGTTTTAATTTCATGGCTGCAGTCACCATCTGCAGGGATTTTGGAGCCCCCCAAAATAAAGTCAACCACTGTTTCCACTATTTTCCCCATCTATTTGCCATGAAGTGATGGGACCAGATGCCATGATCTTCGTTTTCTGAATGTTGAGCTTTAAGCCAACTTTTCCACCCTCCTCTTTCACATTCATCAAGAGGCTCTTTAGTTCTTCTTCACTTTCTGCCATAAGGTGGTGTCATCTCCATATCTGAGGTTATTGATATTTCTCCTGGCAATCTTGATTCCAGCTTGTGCTTCATCCAGCCTGGCTTTGCATGATGTACTCTGCATATAAGTTAGATAAGCAGGGTGACAATATACAGCCTTAATGTACTCCTTTCCCGAGTTGGAACCAGTCTGTTATTCCATGTCCAGTTCTAACTGTTGTTTCTTGACCTGCATACAGATTTCTCAGGAGGCAGGTCAGGTGGTCTCATATTCCCATCTCTTGAAGTATTTTCCTCAATTGTTGTGATCCACACAGTTAAAGGCTTTGGCTTAGTCAATTAGGCAGAAGTTTAAAACAATAAATAAGTGAAGTGTTTTTTTTATTTCCTGGATATTTATCAAAGTGCTATAAGAAGACTTTCCTATTAGGTATAGCTTGGTGGTAGCATAAAATAGTGACTTATTAATGACCTTCAATATTTAAAACTTGTTAATAACCTTCAGTATTTAAGGGATGAAATCCAGTAATTGTAATCACCTGAATAAATAAGAACAAATAGAGTAGACTATAAATGTTCTCACCAGAAAAAAAGAAACAGTAATTACATGAGATGATGGATGGTAAGCTAATGCAATAGTTGTAATCAAATTGCTATATATAAATGTATCAAATCACCATACTATAAACTTAAACTTATACCATGTTATGTTTCAATTCCATTGCAAAGAAGTTGGGGAAAGATTTCAAAAGGATAAATAGAAGAAAAAAAGCATATGAAAACCCCACGTAGTAGAAATATGATTGACTATTTCATAGCAGATCACTTTTCTATCATTGAAAAATCTCATCACCCTTGCTAGAAATTTCTTCAGGCATGGATATATTGCCCAATTTTTGCTAATGAGACATGAAACCTGCTGAGGGTCTAGAAAAAATATATCTTTTTATTAAGAAAAATATTTAAGAAAAGATAACCTTTATCTTTACCTTGTCTGATAAGTGAAAAGAAGCCATCTTCCAACCAGCCTAAAGATGAAGATTTCACTAAGGATTACCAAAAAAAAAAAGAGAGAGAGAGAGAGCAACATCACCCTACTCCCACAAAAAACAAAAGGATTACCAATAAAAGAGAAAAAGAAAACTCAAGTTTTTTATACTATCTTTGAATAGCTAAATCAACCAACACTGAGTTCACCCTACCTTTTACCTATGAGGTGAAGTGAAGTGAAAGTCGCTCAGTCATGTCTGACTCTGCAACCCCAAGGACTATACAGTCCATGGAATTCACCAGGCCAGAATACTGGAGTGGATAGCCTTTCCCTTCTCCAGGGGATCTTCCCAACCTAGGGATCAAATCCAGGTCTCCCACATTGCAGCCAGATTCTTTACCCGCTGAGCCACCAGGGAAGCCCACCACTTAAGTATGCTGCTGCTGCTGCTGCTAAGTCGCTTCAGTCGTGTCCGACTCTGTCCAACCCCATAGACGGCAGCCCACCAGGCTCCCCTGTCCCTGGGATTCTCCAGGCAAGAACACTGGAGTGGGTTGCCATTCCCTTCTCCAATGTATGAAAGTGAAAAGTGAAAGTAAAGTCGCTCAGTCGTGTCCAACTCCTGGTGACACCATGGACTGCAGCCCACCAGGCTCCTCCATCCATGGGATTTTCCAGGCAAGAGTACTGGAGTGGGGTGCCATTGCCTTCTCCGCCTATTAAATATAATCTGAGATAATTTTCCATATTGCTTATTTGCATGAGATGTGCTATTTCTTACAGCAAAATGCATCAGTTCAGTTCAGTCGCTCAGTCATGTCCGACTCTTTGCAACCCCATGAATTGCAGCATGCCAGGCCTCCCTGTCCATCACCAACTCCCGGAGTTCACCCAGACTCACGTCCATCGAGTCAGTGATGCCATCTAGCCATCTCATCCTCTGTCGTCCCCTTCTCCTCCTGCCCCCAATCCCTCCCAGCATCACAGTCTTTTCCAATGAGTCAACACTTTGCATGAGGTGGCCAAAGTACTGGAGTTTCAGCTTCAGTATCATTCCTTCCAAAGCAATCCCAGGGCTGATCTCCTTCAGAATGTACTGGTTGGATCTCCTTGCAGTCCAAGGGACTTTCAAGAGTCTTCTCCAACACCACAGTTCAAAACCATCAATTCTTCAGCGCTCAGCCTTCTTCACAGTCCAACTCTCACATCCATACATGACCACAGGAAAAACCATAGCCTTGACTAGACGAACCTTTGTTGGCAAAGTAATGTCTCTGCTTTTGAATATGCTATCTAGGTTGGTCATAACTTTCCTTCCAAGGAGTAAGCATCTTTTAATTTCATGGCTGCAGTCACCATCTGCAGTGATTTTGGAGCCCCCAAAAACAAAGTCTGACAGTTTCCACTGTTTCCCCATCTATTTCCCAAGAAGTGGTGGGACCAGATGCCATGATCTTCATTTTCTGAATGTTGAGCTTTAAGCCAACTTTTTCATTCTCCACTTTCACTTTCATCAAGAGGCTTTTGAGTTCCTCTTCACTTTCTGCCATAAGGGTGGTGTCATCTGCATATCTGAGGTTATTGATATTTCTCCTGGCAATCTTGATTCCAGCTTGTGTTTCTTCCAGTCCAGCGTTTCTCATGATGTACTCTGCATATAAGTTAAATAAGCAGGGTGACAATATACAGCCTTGACGAACTCCTTTTCCTATTTGGAACCAGTCTGTTGTTCCATGTCCAGTTCTAACTGTTGCTTCCTGACCTGCATACAAATTTCTCAAGAGGCAGATCAAGTGGTCTGGTATTGCCATCTCTTGAAGAATTTTCCACTGTTTATTGTGATCCACACAATCAAAGGCTTTGGCATAGTCAATAAAGCAGAAATAGATGTTTTTCTGGAACTCTCTTGCTTTTTCTATGATCCAGCAGATGTTGGCAATTTGATCTCTGGTTCCTCTGCCTTTTCTAAAACCAGCTTGAGCATCAGGAAGTTCATGGATCACATATTGCTGAAGCCTGGCTTGGAGAATTTTGAGCATTACTTTACTAGCGTGTGAGATGAGTGCAATTGTGCAGTAGTTTGAGCATTCTTTGGCATTGCCTTTCTTTGGGATTGGAATGAAAACTGATCTTTTCCAGTCCTGTGGCCACTGCTGAGTTTTCCAAATTTGCTGGCATATTGAGTGCAGTACTTTCACAGCACCATCTTTCAGGATTTGGAATAGCTCAACTGGAATTCCATCACCTCCAGTAGCTTTGTTCGTAGTGATGCTTTCGAAGGCCCACTTGACTTCACATTCCAGGATGTCTGGCTCTAGGTCAGTGATCATACCATCGTGATTATCTGGGTCATGAAGATCTTTTTTGTACAGTTCTTCTGTGTATTCTTGCCATCTCTTCTTAATATCTTCTGCTTCTGTCAGGTCCATACCATTTCTATCCTTTATCGAGCTCATCTTTGCATGAAATGTTCCTTTGGTATCTCTGATTTTCTTGAAGAGATCCCTAGTCTTTCCCATTCTATTTTTTTCCTCTATTTCTTTGCATTGATTGCTGAAGAAGGCTTTCTTATCTCTTCTTGCTATTCTTTGGAATTCTGCATTCAGATGTTTATATCTTTCCTTTTCTCCTTTGCTTTTCGCTTCTCTTCTTTTCACAGCTATTTGTAAGGCCTCCCCAGACAGCCATTTTGCTTTTTTGCATTTCTTTTCCATAGGGATGGTCTTGATCCCTGTCTCCTGTACAATGTCACGAACCTCATTCCATAGTTCATCAGGCACTCTATCTATCAGATCTAGGCCCATAAATCTATCTCTCACTTCCACTGTATAACCATAAGGGATTTGATTTAGGTCATACCTGAATGGTCTAGTGGTTTTCCGTACTTTCTTCAATTTCAGTCTGAATTTGGCAATAAGGAGTTCATGGTCTGAGCCACAGTCAGCTCCTGGTCTTGTTTTTGCTGACTGTATAGAGCTTCTCCATCTTTGGCTGCAAAGAATATAATCAATCTGATTTCGGTGTTGACCATCTGGTGATGACCATGTATATAAAAATAGAGTCAAATAGACAATGTCATTTTTAATTTGTGCTATGCAATTGTCAATAACAGATACCATAATATGGAGGTATTATATGAAATGTTAGAACTAGGCAAGGGTTAAGATTAAGATACAAATTTAATTTTGTCTCATCATTTTGGAAAAAGATACATTTTTACCAGTAAGGTTAGGACTGATATTATTATCCATTTAGTAAAACTAGGAACTATTAAAGTTATCTCAAAATAAACATTTTGCCTGTTGAAATTATTTAAGGGAAATAAAAACCTAGCAATGTTCTTTCTCACCTAAATTTTTAATGTGTGTGTGTGTGTGTGCACTCAGTCATGTCCCACTCTTTTGCAACAGCACAGACTATAGCCCACCAGGCTCCTCTGTTAATGGAATTTTCCAGGCAAGAAATACTAGAGTGGTTTACCATTTAATGGTGGTTTATAAATAGAATTTTGATTGTTTGATGTAATCATTTTTAATATGATATTTCTCTATCTTACCTGATCACATTTATATAGGACATAAAGAAGCTAGATATTGTTTTTTAAAAAAAAGAAAGCTCTGACAAACAACAGCAGGTTTTAAATTGTTGGAAAGTGTATCAAAATTAACTAGGAGAGTACAGTAGAGGTATTTGATAAGTTAAAATGGTGGTTTTCCATGAGAAAACCACATGGAAACTCCAGCAGGAGTTGTTTATCTAGTGTCAAACTAAATAAATCATATTAATTAAAAACAGAACATTTTATTTGTTATTGATATAAGTTCTCTGATTTTTCTGGTGCTAGAAAAATCTTCTTTAATCTACTTTTCATATGTGGAGGAATAAATGAAGAAAGTACAAAAGGCAGAAGAAAAAGGTAGCTCCAATCCTAATCATGTGGGGTTACTAATAATTCCATAAATCATCTGATCCAACATGACCTCATGCTGTTACCAGCAGAAACATTGCTCTCATTTGCATTTTTTAAAATGTGAGGGAAAGATGAGTTCAGCTAAAAGTTGAACATGGGCACATGGGCTTCGGTGACAGAAAACATTTACAAAATATGTTCTTAGTATGCTTTGCCTCCCATGCACTACAATTGACCTCAAACCCTTCCATTTTTTTGGACATAAAATCACTTCTCATGAGAATGGAGCTAGTGTGGTAAAATTTAAAGTCCAGATTCCTCCAGTATACATTTCTTCTGACTTGCTCCAAATCCACTATTCTAAGCAATGGATAAGAAATATAAAACAATCATATGTTCTCTTTGAATCTCAGGCACTTATAGTTTATTTGGAATAAGGAAATTCAAAGGTTAGCTAAAAGCTTCATTGAGCAAGGATTTGTCACTTGATAAATTTGGTTTGCCTTTTAAACTTTCAAGAAAATTATAAACTCACCGAAACTTTTCCTTGCAATTTAGCTATCTTTCTGAAAGATTACATTATGATGTTTAGATGATGTTTCCTGCATGAAAATATGTCTTATTGGACATAAAATTGTGAATTTTCCATTCCTTATTTAAAAATTGTCTCCATGAATTGTTTAAGCATAAGTAGTGGATGGAGGAGCCTGGTGGGTTGCAGTACATGGGGTCACTAAGAGTCAGACACACTGAGCGACTTCACTTTCAGTTTTCACTTTCATGCATTGGAGAAGGGAATGGCAACCATTCCAGTGTTCTTGCCTGGAGAATCCCAGGGACGGGGGAGCCTGGTGAGCTGCCGTCTATGGGGTCACACAGAGTCGGGCATGACTGAAGTGATTTAGCAGCAGCAATATTAACAAACTTTACACTTGAAGGTGACGTGCAAGCAGATAACTTTTAAGAGAAAAAATAACGTCCTATTATTTAAATGGTTCCTCATTAATATTTAAATGTGAGAATCCTGATTTTTTTCTACCTTTTCTCTTTTTATGGTCTTAGAGATATAGTCTTAAGTTGTTATTAGGTTTCCTTTCTTTTTCAGACATTATCTCAGAACACACTTCAGAATTATTGTTTGTAGATTTTCCTAAAATCTATTTCTTTCTTTAATCTTTTTAATGAAATCTACAAACAATAAGTGCTGGAGAGGGTGTGGAGAAAAGGGAATCTCTTACTCTATTGATGGGAATGTAAACTGATATAACCACTATGGAGAACAGAATGGAAGTTTGTTAAAAAACTAAAAATAGGATTACCGTATGACCCAGCAATCCCACTCCTGGGCATATATCCAGAGAAAACCATAGTTCAAAAAGACATTTACACCCCAATGTTCATTGCAGTGCTATTTACAATAGCCAGGACATAAAGCAGCCTAAAAGTCCATTGACAGAGAAACGGATAATGAAGATATGATGCATATACGCAATGGAATATTACTCAGCCATAAAAAGGAATGAAAATGAGTCATTTGTAGAGATGTGGATGGACCTAAAGACTATCATACAGAGTGAAATAAGTCAAACAAAGTCAGATGTTAACACATATATGTGGAATCTAGAAAAATGGTATGCTGCTGCTGTTGCTGCTAAGTCACTTCAGTCGTGTCCAACTCTATAGGCCCCATAGACGGCAGCCTACCAGGCTCCCCCGTCTCTGGAATTCTCCAGGCAAGAACACTGGAGTGGGTTGCCATTTCCTTCTCTAATGCATGAAAGTGAAAAGTGAAAGTGAAGTCGCTCGGTCGTGTCTAACTCTTCGCGACCCCATGGACTGCAGCCTACCAGGCTCCTCCATCCATGGGATTTTCCAGGCAAGAGTACTGGAGTGGGTTGCCATTGCCTTCTCCAGAAACATGGTATAGATGATCTTATTTTCAAAACAGAAATAGAGAAACAGACATAGAGAATAAACCTAGGGACACCGAGGGAGGATATGTCGGTGGGGTGGGGTGAATTGGGAGGTTGGGATTGGCATACATACACTATGTGTAAAATAGATAACTGATGAGAATCTATAGTTCAGGGAACTCTACTACGTGCACACACAGGGGCTTCCCAGGTGGCCCCTAGTAGGTAGAGAATCTTCCTGCAGATGCAGGAGATCCAAGACACACAGGTTTGAACCCTGGGTGGGGAAGAGCCTCTGGAGTAGGAAATGGCAACTTACTTCATTATTCTTGCCTGGAAAATCCCAAGGACAGAGGAGTCTGGTGGGCCACAGTCCATGGGGTGACAAACAGTAGGACATGACTGAGCATAGCAGAGCATCTGTACATATAGTTGATTCACTTTGCTGTACAATAGAAACAGGCACAACATTGTACAGTAACTGTACTCCAACAAAAATTAGTGAGACACACACACACACATACTCCTCTTCAGCTGACTAAGGTTTAATCCTGCGAGTCTTAAAGAAAGCATACCTATGCCCAGAGACCTGACAGGTTACTACTTTATCCTTATTTTTCCCTTCACAGTCAATTTATTTTAAAAATGTCTAACTCACAGTCTTTGAATTTTCATTTTTCACTTCCTCTTCAATCTAGTACAACCTGGTTTCCACCTCCACCACCCAAATGAAATGATTTTTCCCCCTAAGGATCCCAGTGGCTTCCATTTTGTCTAAAATAGTGGATATACTTTTGTTTTACCTTAATTGATCTCTCTTCAACTTTTAAACTATTGATACTCCATCTTAGAAATTTTTGTCCTTCTTGATATCAGATATAATTTTCTTTTCTGTGAAATTACAGTTTCCCTGTGAAAACCTTTTAACTTCTTCATTCATATATTTGACAAATCGTTTTGAATACTGCTGAAGATCAAGCTCTTTTTCCTGTCCTCTTCACTGTTATTGTTGCTGTTGAGTCACTCAGTCGTGTCCAACTCTTTGCAACCACCTGGATCACAGCATGACAGGCCTGACTGTCCCTCATCACCTCCCAGAGTTTGCCCAAGTTCATAAATGTGGAAGTCCTCCATCTATTTGATCTTCTCAGTATACACATTCACCTAGATTGTTTCATCCAGACTCACTGCTAATGATTCAAAAACTTATTTCTCCAGCAAGACCTCATTGATTATTCTCAATGGTTCATAGAACACCTTTATGCTGGTGTTCAAAAGACACCATATACTGATTTGCCATCAGTTGTTAAAGTAAAATTTTTTAAATATTTATGCTGGCCTATGTCATCCTAAAAAGTATGAAGTAATATCTTATTGTGATTTGCATTTCCTTTATGGTTAGTGATACTGAGCACTTTTTCACATACATGTTGGGCATTTGTTTATCTTCTTTGCAAAAATTAATATGTGGCAATGAACACTGGGGTACATGAATCTTTTTGAATATATTTAGTTGCTAAAGTTGTTATTGTGATGATCAATTGGTCTTTTGTTTTCCCTCTGCAATGTAAGGAAGCAATAATGAATTATGTCCCTGAAACTACACAAATATATACAATCCAGTGCTGAAATATGATTGAATGGATAAAATCATGGCTCTCAAACATGGTAAGTCTTAGATAATTTGGGAAAAATTCATATTTTCCTGGTGCCCTTAAGAGATTTACACATCATGTAAAATACATATAAAACCTGCAAAAGTATTCATTTTGTTTACTTTCTTCATTATTAGTTCTCCCTTCCTGTATGACCCTCACAGAAATGTACTTCTGTGTAGGACATCCAGGGTTAATAAATTACAGTGGGTTCATGATGCTTTTGAAAATGTAGAGGAACTATGTGTTCAGGGAATCAGGTTAAAGATAGTCAAATACTTGGCCAAAGCTATGCCCATCCACTATGCTGGAAATCACATGCTGTTAAATTTTAGTATTTTTCATATTGTTCAATATATGTTGAAAAAAGGAAAAAAATTGTTTAGTATTTCTCACCCAATCTTTAAGTTCTCCTTTAGGACAGAAGGACTAAATTTATAGGCTGAGAAGAGAGTGAATCCATATTAGCAAGATATATGAGTAATAAATGAACACTTCTGCCATCTGGAAGTTTTCAAGTGTCCAGATGTTTGGTATCATGTTAGCTAAATATCTGAACTACTAATTAAATATTTTTATTTTACAGCTTTTGGGTATCATGTAAATTTTTTTTAAACATGTCCGTGTTATACCCAGATGCTGGTGTGACAGAAAAATAAAGTAGTCCATTGTGGGAAAAAATATTATTATGAATGGCTTGAAGGAACATGTTCAGATTCATCAGATACCAAATTGATATTTGGTGTCACTAATAAAGTAAAGATAATTATGCCAATTGTGCACAATTATTAGCAGGCACAACTCTATTCATCAATCATTTCTTAGTAACGATTGTGTTCAACTCATGATAAAGCAAAACTTTATTCAAAAGGAAATGTTGTTTGTCTTTGTAGGATAATGTAAATTAGAAAGTAAAAAAGCACCTCCATAACTAACACAAACCAATGCCAGCTAATGAAAGGGCACATTGAGGATTTTGTTTTTTAACAAGGCTTTGAGTTCTTTTCTCTGCTGTCATAATATGCTCAGGCATTCTAAGACTCTAGTTAGTGAACAGAGGTCTTCACTTGTTGAAAAATCAGGGAGAGTATCTCATCATCAGTTAAGTCCCACATATGCATGAAAACCAGCACTTACTGAGTATCTATGGTGAACACTTAGAGATTGAAATAGAAATGAAAATAAAACATGATGCATGGCACTAAGTTCTAGCCTTTTATGACCTAAAGCTAATAGACAACACTGTAAGACAACTAGTAAAACTAGGAGATTTCCTTTAAGTTCCCATATTTTGCCATTACTTTCCATTAGCTATTTCTTTTCTTTGTGGGTGTCCTTAAGAAAGGCAAGTTGGAGTCAAAAAATGATGAGTAAAGATATAGATACATAAATTTAATTAGTTAGAAAATACTTGCAAACCCAAATGTAAGATGATATAAGTCATGGAGTTGGACCATAAAGAAAGCTGAGCACTGAAGAACTGATGCTTTTGAACTGTGGTTTTATAGAAGATTCTTGAGAGTCCCTTGGAATGCAAGGAGATCAAACCAGTCCATCCTAAAGGAGATCAACCCTGAATAGTCATTGGAAGGACTGGTGCTGAAGCTGAAACTCCAAAGTTTGGGCCACCTGATGCGGAAAGCTGACTTATCTGAAAAGACCCTGATGCTGGGAAAGATTGATGGCAGGAGGAGAAGGGGATGACAGAGGATGAGATGGTTGGATGGCATCACTGACTCGATGGGCATGAGTTTGCGCAAGCTCTGGGAGTTGGTGATGGACAGGGAAGCGTGGTGTGCTACAGTCCATGGGTCACAAAGTGTCAGACATGACTGAGCGACTGAACTGAATTGATAGGTCATGGAGAACTTAGGAAAGATACAGTTTATCAGAAACAAAAATAAAAAGAAGGGTGTGTATGTATGTGTAAGAGAGAAAGAGAGATAACCATGAAAAGTAAAATTATAAGTAAAGTTTATTTAGCTCTAAATAAGAAATCTTTATAGAGAAATTGGACATGTTGGAGAATTCCACATGACAAAGAACTGATGGTTGCCTCTGGATTATAATCAATAAGAAACAGAGTCCCTTGATCTGATAATTTTCAGGGAACTGAATGCTGCCACTAGCGTGTGAGTTTGGAAGCATCTCCTTCCTTAGTTTGGTCTTCAGATGAGAACCCTGCCCTGGCTGACACCTTGATTCTGCCAGTGAAGGACTCTAAACAGAGGACCCAGGTTAAGTTCTTCCCAGATTCCTGACCCTCAGAAACTGAGGTTATTATAAATGTATGTTGCTTCCAGCCACTAAGTGTGTGTAAGTCATTACACAGCACCAGATAACTAACATAGAGTCCAAACTCCTTATATGTGGAAGCTATAAATATAATGTTCCCCAGCTCCTGAGTTCCTAATTATATTCAGTAAATGGCTTAATAAAATTAATACCAACTTCACACAAATAAAATTAAGGTTTTAATCCTTGCCATGCACACAAATGGAATTTAAACTATCTTTTAATGCCCAGTTTCTAAAAGTATATTCCTATGATAGCCAATGCTATTTGCTGTTTTTAAAAGTAAAGTAGGAATTCGGTAGATAAGATGAATAATAAAGGCTGATGGAAAACAGTTCTTCATTCTGAGTCATTTTGCAGAAATTTTGCTACTTTCAGTAATTTTTTTTTATTTTACATACAACCAAACACTGCTTCTTTATATATTCACTACCAAAGTCAAACAGAATTTCCACTCACTGAGATCCATTTAAAAGATGATTTTTAAAAGACAATACTCAGTGAACAAGAAAATCTTTTCTGTAGCCTCCGAAACTATAAACATCCTTCCTACACCCTACTTATTTTACTTATAAAAAAGGTATTTATTTCTTGTAATAGGGAGATCTGGTTTTAAAGCCAAGAGCATCTATTTTGGGAGATGAAAGAAAAGGAGAAATCTGCAAACAACTGCAGGTAAACAAAAGCATTCAGTTGTCCAAGTACTTCAGCAGAGCAAAAATGAGCAGGAGAAAGGAGTGGACAACAATCAGTTCTTACATAGTGCTTAAATTTTGAAAACACCATAAAATTATTAATTTGCAGAGACAATCCTTAAGAGACAGTTGCATATTATGGACAGTTTTACCAAATGCCTTCGTGGGACAAATGCTATGGGTTGGTCTAACACCAATATCAATCCAGGATTGACTTAGAAATTGTGCTTAAGACTAGCAGGCATTCAGTCTCATGCTTTACACTTGGAGAACCAGCTTTGTTTCAAAAAAATATTGATCCAAGAGTCAAGTAATGATTCTGGTTCTATATTGCAAATATGGAGTCAAGGCACTTGGGTGTTATTTTAATCCTAATACTGCATGAGAAGGGCTTCCTGGGTGACAGAGTGGTAAAGAATCTGCCTGACAGTGTAGGAGATGCAAATTCAATCCCTGGGTCAGGGGAGATGCCCTGGAGTAGGAAATGACCACCCACTTCAGTATTCTTGCCTGAAAAATTCCATGGACAGGAGGAGCCTGGTGCGCTACAGTCCATGGGTTGGAAAGAGTCAGATGCAACTGAGCAACAGAGCACACACACACTTCAAGAGAATTGTAGCCAAAGGGGAAGAAACATTCCCAGGACTGTGAAGGGACGATCAGCTATGTCCCTTTCAAGTGAGTGAGAATGCCTGTACTTATAATAACTAGTACCCTGTGTGTGTGTGTGTGTGTGTGTGTGTGTGTGTTAGTCACTCAGTCGTGTCTGACTCTTTGCGACCCCACAGACTACAGCTGTCCAGGCTCCTCTGTCCATGGAATTCTCCAGGCAAAAATACTGGAGTTGGTTGCCATTCCCTTCTCCAGGGGATCTTCTGACCCAGGGATCAAACTCAGATCTCCTGCATTGTAGGCAGATTCTTTAACCATCTGAGCCATCAGGGGAGTCCAACTAGTACCATAGTCAACTCTTTACCCCCAATCTCACATAGCATATTATCTAAAAGAAATAATTTTATAATTGGTGTCAAGGATTTTAAGAAGATTTTGAAAGATTTTTTTATACCATCAGTGTTCACTTTCAAACATAGAAAAATTTCTGCAGAGTCTAAAATTCCACTCTAACTACCGATAAATATGAAATTTTTTGACAGTGTTATGACATAACGTCACAGTAGCTTTTATTTTTAAGATCATTTTCTTTCATTTTGAAATATTTTAAAGAAAGGTTTGTACATCATGTTTAATTTTGTTGACATTTAAAGCGGTGCTTTTTTATTTGACAAAGAGTAATTTTCCAATTATCAATCAACAGTTTATAAATTGGGCTACACATATTTATCTCTGTGAAATTTCAACGGTTTTAAGAAGGAAGAAGGAGATTGCATATTCATATTGCCGTTTAAACACAAAAGTTTCAAAAATACTCAAAGGAATTCTCCCTTTCATTCAACTCTTTAAAAGGGAAAAACTTAAACAGTGGAACCATCATCAGTTTAATTAACATAGGAAATGTCTAAGGCAAAGTAAGCAATCTGGGACCTAATAAAAATGTCGTAACTGAGCGAAATGAAAAACCACACTCAACTTGCTGTGGCATACTCAGGTGTAGATTTTTCTGAGTATATATTGGGCACAATGAAGCCTTGATTAGAACAGTCTATAACACCTAATGGAACTCTCCAATATTCTCACAACAGGAACAGCAAACAAAAGAGCTTCAGGGAAAGTTTGAAAGTAAATGAAACTCTAAAATAATAAGCTAAAAAATAATAAGCTAATATGTCTTCCAATGGAAAGGTTATGGTTCATTTGGGAAGAGGGTTGAGCTAAAATGCACATTTGTTCAGTACCATAACTAAAATTAAAAAGATTAATCTTTATCTTCTTTAAAATCAAATTTATGTATTTAGAACACATACTAACTAACAATTCTTTTCAGATTACCTCTTCAAAACCTTCCTAAAATTTACCTTGGGTAAGCTATGAAATAGCACTCAATAAATACTTATTGATTGATCTGTCTTAAGTGTAAATAAATGAAGTAGCTATTACCTACAGAATGACCATTGGTGGCTGTAAGATTTCCATGACCCGTAATATCTACTGCACTCAGCCTATCTTATAAGTAAAATGGAGATAAGTATATATGACTATTTCATGGGTTGGAATAATGAATACTTGAGTTAATAAGTATAACGTGTTTATAACTGTGCCTGAAAGAATCTCTGCTTAGTGAATGGAAAACTTTAGACATATGAGGGAACAGTGGAGGAAGTCATTAAGTTAGCCTTGGGGATAACAAAAAGCCTTCACAAAAGAAGATGCATTTGAAATATGAATAGAATATCCTTAGAAAGAGGAAAGAAGGTGAGGAAATTCTACCCATATTACTCTCCTGCTACTTAAAATCCTTTAAAATTTCCCAAAGATGTATGTGTGCTCATGTGTGTATGTGATGTGTGTATGTGACAACATACACATAAACAATAATACATAAATGCTCAAATTTGGCTTAGACCTATCCTGGCCTGGTTGGTTCAATTTTGCTAATTATGCATGCTCATCTGTCATTCTTGGTAGTCATCTGATCTTATTTTCATTCCAAATGCCTTCATTTTTCTCTTTAAAGTCCTCTATATCTCTCTCAACCTGAGCACCCTGCCCCCACTTCCCACTGACTTTTCCTTGCTCTTACTCATCATTTCAGGTCTCAATTTCATATCACTGTCTCTAAGAAGCCTGAAAGGCTTCCCAGGTGGTGCTACTGTAAAGAACCTGCCTGCCAATGCAGGAGACATAAGAGATGTGGGTTCAATCCCTGGGTGGGAAAGATCCCCTGGAGGAGGGCAGGACAACCCATTCCAGTATTCTTGCTTGGAGAATCCCATGGATAGAGGAGCCTGGTGAGCTACAGTCCATAGAGTTGCAAAGAGTTGGACATGACTGAGGCAACTTAGCATGCACAAGGAGCCTTCAAGACTAAATTGGATGAGCCTGCTATATAATTCCATAGGGCCTTGTATTCTTTCTTTTTTATTAATATAAAACCAACTGCCACAAAATTAGTAACTTAAAATAACAGTTACTGATTATCTCACAGTCTATGGGGCAGAAATTTGAGCAAGCTTGATTGTGTTCTCTGTTCAGGGACTCAGAAGGCTGAGTCAAGTTGTTGGCCAACCTTCCAGGCTCTTCTCTGGAGACTCTGGGGGAGAATCAGCTTCTGGATTTATTCAGGTTGTTGGCAGAATGCAGTTTTTGTGCTTTTGAGACTAAAACCCCTGTTTTCTTTCTGTCAACCAGGTACCACGCTTTATGGCTTTGTGTCTTTACCAATGGTACAGGAAACGCTTCTCATGTTTTCAATGTCTCCACATTCACCTGATGCCACAGCCAGAGAAAACTCTCTGCTTTTAAAGCAGGGGTCCCCAGCCTCCAGGATCTAATGTCTTACGATCTGAGGTGAAGCTGATGTAATAATAATAATAATAATAATAGAACTAAAGTGCACAATAAATGTAATGCACTTTAAACATCCTGGAACCATTCCCCACCCCCAAGTCCATGGAAAAATTGTCTTGGGGACTGCTGTTTTAAAGAGCCTACATAATTAGATTGGGCCTATCAGATACGCTACCTTTTAATTAACTCCAAACCAACCAAACTTAATTAAATATATACAAATTCCTTTTCACATAACATGATCACGGGAAGAATCATATCTCATCATATTCACAGACTCCATCTAAGCTGAAGAGGAGAAGACTTTACAAGGGTTAGGATCACTGAGGATAATTCTTAGAATTCCATCTACTACAGACTTCATATCCGCTTCTATCATCCATAGTTAAGATTGTGGTTGTTTGTTTCTTCTCTCTATAATTAGCAAGTGACAGTTTAACATGCATTATATATTATGCACTGTCCCATCATTTTAGGAGGATACAATTCTTATGTGTACTTTTCAAATGAGGAAAATCAAGGCATGTAGAGGTTGGATAACCTGACCAAGATGACAGAGCTGTAAAATAGGAGAAGTAGGTTTGTAATCCAGAGAGGTTGGCTCTGGAGTCTATGCTGTTAACATTGAACTATGTTCTAAATGGCAGCCCACTCCAGTATTCTTGCCTGGAGAACCCCATGGATGGAGGATCCTGGTAGGCTGCAGTCCACGGGGTTCAAAGAGTCAGACATGACTGAGTGACTTCACTTTTGCTCTCTGCACAGTTAGAGTGCAACCTCCATGACTGTATCTCTCTCTTATTTATTGTAATCCCTATGCTTATGCAGATGACACCACCCTTATGGCAGAAAGTGAAGGAGAACTAAAGAGCCTGTTGATGAAAGAGGAGAGTGAAAAAGTTGGCTTAAAGTTCAACATTCAGAAAACTAAGATCATGGCATCCAGTCCCATCACTTCATGGGAAATAGATGGGGAAACAGTGGAAACAGTGGCTGACTTTAATTTTCTGGGCTCCAAAATCACTGCAGATGGTGATTGCAGCCATGAAATTAAAAGACGCTTACTCCTTGGAAGGAAAGTTATGACCCACCTAGACAGCATATTAAAAAGCAGAGACATTTCTTTCTCAAAAAAGGTCTGTCTAGTCAAGGCTCTGGTTTTTCCAGTAGTCATGTATGGATGTGAGAGTTGGACTACAAAGAAAGCTGAGTGCTGAGGAATTGATACTTTTGAACTGTGGTGTTGGAGAAGACTATTGAGAGTCCCTTGGACAGCAAGGAGATCCAACCAGTCCATCCTAAAAGAGGTCAGTCCTGGATGTTCATTGGAAGGACTGATGTTGAAGCTGAAACTCCAATACTTTGGCCACCTGATGCAAAGAACTGACTCATTTGAAAAGACCCTAATGTTGGGAAAGATTGAAGGTGAGAGGAGAAGGGGATGACAGAGGATGAGGTGGTTGGATGGCATCACTGACTCAATGGACATGAGTTTGAGTAAACTCCAGGAGTTGGTGATGGACAGGGAGGCCTGGTGTGCTGCACTCCACGGGGACACAAAGACTCGGACATGACTGAGCGACTGGACTGAACTGAACTGATGCTTACTTCAGTCCACAGCACTTAACGTATTTATGGTATAAATCAATATAAAACTTTAAGAAATGTTGCCAAACAATATTATTGAGCAGCCATAGCTCAGTTTGTGCCATATTAAAAATTATAGTTCCATATATGCCACTCATATGTACCAAGCATGATTCTAAAAATCAAGGAGACAGTACTAAGCAAGCCAAACATACTGTCTCCTCTTGGAATTTGCCTGGATGTCAAGACATACAAGTAAATATCCAAACACAACATGATGTGGTAAGTTTATTACAGTGGAATCTGCCTGACAATACAGGAGACTCAGGTTGGATTCCTGGCTCAGGAAGATGCCCTGGAGAAGGAAATGGCAATGCACTCCAGTACTGTTGCCTGGGAAATCCCACTGACAGAGGACCCTGGCAGGCAACAGTCCATGGAGTTGCAAAGAGTTGGACACAGCTTAACAACTAAACAAGTTTTATAATAAAAATTAAATTTCATTACCAGATGAATTAATGGGAATATGTGCTGAAAATATGATGTCTATCCACTTTCCTATATTTGAACATCCCAGATCAGATCATTTAAAAGAGTAATTTGGGAAATGACTTGAATAAAAGTGAAATCCTAAGAGCTGAAACATTAACTAATCAAGAAATTAAATTTGAAGTTCTGCATGCATCCCATTCTTCATGTTACACTTCGAAATTAATCATATTCCCATTGGCAGAAAAGCTAATATCAGTAAGATTAGCCACAGGGATTTGCCCCAATTGCTTCCTTTTGTGAATATATTACTTTCCCTAGGTGGAGTTTGAGTGGAAGCACTTAAAATCACATCAGCACCAAAATTAGTCTTCTTGATTAATGTCATGTTTTATAACAAGCATTTGAAAAGCAGTCAGCCTTTGCCACTATAATATGGGGCATCTGTTAATGTGAGTTTATATCTGTTCATCGATTAAACTTAATTATCTTTCCCTGTGGTTTTCAACCAAAGAAGATCTACATGAAAATATATGGCTTCTTTTGATATTAAAAGAAATTCTCTATGAAGAGTAAAGGAGAAGGGAGCAAAGGAAGTTAGCATTTATTTAGCAAGTATTATGTGCCAGGTACTTTTTATATACTAGCCCATTTAAATCTTTCAACAACTGCATGACATTTCTAGAATAATTTCATGTTACAAACAAAAACCCCAAGGCTTGGTGAGATTAAGAATTGTTTAAGATCATAGAATTCACATGCAGCTTTCATAGCTAGCATTAACCACCTGTAGGCATCTAAGAAAAGTTGATGTCAACAGATTTTGGAATAAAAAGCAATTCCCAGCTTGCTGCTTCCAAAGGGTGTTTTAATTTTGTTTTTCTTTTTAATTTCTCACTTTAGAGTGGCTCACGAAGAATTACATGATATGGTTCTAAAGCTGGCACATCCAATCTAGAAAAGCAAATGTTCCTACCATTTTCCCTTTTGAGATTAGCATGGTCTCAAACATGTCTCTTCTTTTCTGATAATATTCTGATATTTCTCAGCTTTACCTCCACAATCCTCTATTCTTTAGGATTCCCATTCCAACTGTCTGTTAAAAATGGGAAAACAGAGAGCAAATGGTTCAAGTCTAGATAGATGTTTTTTTCTGAGACTTAACTGAGAGCCAAACCTTATTCCTACTCCCCAAAATTATAAATAATTTAAGCCATGATCCACATGGTACAGTCATCATTAAGGATACAGTTTCACAACCAAATGTAACTTGAAAATAAGCAAATGTGCACTTAAGTTTCTCAAGTAATATGAAAATGATGCTTAGATTACAGCAGTGCTTAATAATAACCCTTTTCCATCCATTTCCTATAGTAACATAAGTGCCTTTCTACAAATTATCTGAAAAATTCCCACTGAAACCTTAGACCATGCATGTCTTATTTTTTATAGTAGTTCCTTTTCTTTTCAAAACCAGCATGAGGGATAAAAGAAAAAGAATTTTTCTCAGGTTAATCTTCAGAGGAGGAGGTGAAGGGAACAAAATTGCAAGCAAAGCAAGAACTCATTTACTATGAAGGAAAAGAGAAAGGTTAGAAATACTCTAGTATTAGTAATTTACAGGTTTGCAGACTCCATGGATATGAAAATGAAAGTGTTAGTTTACTCAATCTTGTCCAACTCTTTGCGACCCCATGGACGGTAGCCCACCAGTCTCCTCTGTCCATGGAATTCTCCAAGCAAGAATACTGGAGTGAGTAGCCATTCTCTTTTCCAGGGCATCTTCCCTTTTCCAGAGGATCTTCCTGACCCAGGGATCAAACCCCAGGCTCCTACATAGCAGGAAGATTCTTTACCATTTAAGAAAAATCTGAACAATGAAAACATCCAAACCATGAAATTTCTTAACAAAATACTTTTAACAACTTGATTAATATGTAACTTATATAAGTTTACTCATTACCATACAATTTAATATTTTTTAGTATTAATATATTGGCAAATATTCAAACACCAGCACAATCTAATTTCATCATTTTGCTCATCTCACAAAGAAACCCAATAGGCAGAGCACAGAGGATTTTCAAGGTAGTCAAACTACTCTGTGTGATACTGTAATGGTGGGTACATATCAGACAATTGTCAGACCCATAAAATGTAGAACACTAAGAGAGAACCCTAATGTAAACTATGGACTGTGGGTGATGATGTATCAATGTGGTTCACCAATGTTGATGATC
Source organism: Bos mutus (assembly GCF_027580195.1). Lineage (NCBI taxonomy): Eukaryota > Metazoa > Chordata > Mammalia > Artiodactyla > Bovidae > Bos > Bos mutus. The sequence continues at coordinate 18,114,299 of NC_091621.1, read as the reverse complement.
TTCAAGAGAAGACTCTTAAGAGTCCCTTGAACTGCAAGGAGATCCAACCAGTCCATCCTAAAGGAAATCAGTCCTGAATATTCACTGAAAAGACTGATGCTGAAGCTGAAACTCTAATACTTTGGCCACCAGAGGTTAAGAACTGACTCATTTTAAAAGACCCTGATGCTGAGAAAGATTGAAGGCAGGAGGAGAAGGGGACGACATAGGATGAGATGGTTGGATGGCATCACTGGCTCAATGGATGTAAGTTTGAGTAAACTCCAGGATTTGGTGATGGACAGGGAGGCCTGGCGTGCAAAGTGTCAGACATGACTAAGCAACTGAACTGAACTGAATGTTGATAGTGGGGCAGGCTGTATATGTGTGGAGGCAAAGGGTATATAGGAAATTTCTACATCTTTCACTCAACTTTCTGTGAAACTGATACTGATTTTAAAAATAAATTATATTAGAAAAGAAAAGGATACTCTATGTCAGTGAAAGGCCCCCATGTGCCAGCCCCTCATCCCTCCTTGGCTCTTAGCAACCATAGATCTACTTTCTCTATATATAGATTTTGCCTCCTATGGCAATTTTGTATACAGATATTTTAAGTAGATAACAATCACTCCAATATAAATAATAGGAAATTGTTTGCTAAATCAGTGGGATAGACTTCTGGGTTTCCCTAGGATAATGTCAGGTTCTTAGACTAAAATAGCTCAGTATTCCCTCCCAAAAGCAAACTGATCAACAAAAGAAGAGCAAATGAAACCACAAAAAACTGCCCTCTTTGGCATCACCTGGATATTGAGAGTGCCACAGTACTTACACTAAATATAAGGAAAAAATGAAGACCAAACTCCAACAGACATCAGTGTGACCTCACCCCATAAGCCCATGTGGAAACGAAGTGGCGCCTGAAGAAGCTGGGTAGAAGGATAATGGAGCAAATAAGATCCAGAATGGCAAGGCTCAGTCAAAGCATGGAAATTCTGAAATGGTCTGAAACCTGGTAGACCTGAACTCTGGCTACAGAAAGGTGCTCAGGATCTGAAGAGACAAATTCAAAACACACTTTCTTCTGGAAAAGGATGAGACAAATAGGATGGGTAGGGCATCTTTTATAGGTTTGGTGATTAAATAAGAAAGTAAGAAGAGAATTTTAGAATCTTGCAGGAACTAAAGAGAAAAACATAATCCAAAGACATGCTGATCTCAGTTTAGTTCAGTTCAGTCGCTCAGTCATGTCCAAATCTTTGCGACCTCATGAATCGCAGCACGCCAGGCCTCCCTGTCCATCACCAACTCCCGGAGTTCACCCAGACTCACGTCCATTGAGTCAGTGATGCCATCCAGCCATCTCATCCTCTGTTGTCCCCTTTTCCTCCTGCCCCCAATCCCTCCCAGCATCACAGTCTTTTCCAATGAGTCAACTCTTTGCATGAGGTGGCCAAGTACTGGAGTTTCAGCTTGAGCATCATTCCTTCCAAAGAAATCCCAGGGCTGATCTCCTTCAGAATGGACTGGTTGGATCTCCTTGCAGTCCAAGGGACTCTCAAGAGTCTTCTCCAACACCACAGTTCAAAAGCATCAATTCTTCAGCGCTCAGCTTTCTTCACGGTCCAACTCTCACATCCATACGTGACCACAGGAAAAACCATAGCCTTGACTAGACAGACCTTTGTTGGCAAAAGTAATGTCTCTGCTTTTGAATATGCTATCTAGGTTGGTCATAACTTTTCTTCAAAGGAGTAAGCGTCTTTTAATTTCATGGATGCAATCACCATCTACAGTGAATTTGGAGCCCAGAAAAATAAAGTCTGACACTGTTTTCACTGTTTCCCCATCTATCTACCATGAAGTGATGGGACCAGATGCCATGATCTTCGTTTTCTGAATGTTGAGCTTTAAGCCAACTTTTTCACTCTCCACTTTCACTTTCATCAAGAGGCTTTTGAGTTCCTCTTCACTTTCTGCCATAAGGTTGGTGTCATCTGCATATCTAAGGTTATTGATATTTCTCCCAGCAATCTTGATTCCAGCTTGTTCTTCCAGCCCAGCATTTTTCATGATGTACTCTGCATATAAGTTAAATAAGCAGGGTGACAATATACAGCCTTGACGAACTCCTTTTCCTATTTGGAACAAGTCTGTTGTTTCATATCTAGTTCTAACTGTTGCTTCCTGACCTGCATACAAATTTCTCAAGAGGCAGGTCAGGTGGTCTGGTATTCCCATCTCTTTCATACTTTTCCACAGTTTATTGTGATCCACACAGTCAAAGGCTTTGCTGCTGCTGCTGCTAAGTCGCTTCAGTCGTGTCCGACTCTGTGTGACCCCATAGACGGCAGCCCACCAGGCTCCCCCATCCCTGGGATTCTCCAGGCAAGAATACTGGAGTGGGTTGCCATTTCCTTCTCCAATGCTTGAAAGTGAAAAGTGAAAGTGAAGGCGCTCAGTCGTGTCTGACTCCTAGCGATCCCATGGACTGCAGCCCACCAGGCTCCTCCATCCATGAGATTTTCCAGGCAAGAGTACTGGAGTGGAGCAGAAATAGATGTTTTTCTGGAACTGTCTTGCTTTTTCCATGATCCAGCAGATGTAGGCAATTTGATCTCTGGTTCCTCTGCCTTTTCTAAAACCAGTTTGAACATCTGGAAGTTCACGATTCATGTATTGCTGAAGCCTGGCTTGGAGAATTTTGAGCATTACTTTACCAGCGTGTGAGATGAATGCAATTGTACGGTAGTTTGAGCATTCTTTGGCATTGCCTTTCTTTGGGATTGGAATGAAAACTGATTTTTTCCAGCCCTGTGGCCACTGCTGAGTTTTCCAAATTTGCTGGCATATTGAATGTAGCACTTTCACAGCATCATCTTTCAGGATTTGAAATAGCTCAACTGGAAATCCATCACCTCCACTAGCTTTGTTTGTAGTGATGCTTTATAAGGCCCACTTGACTTCACATTCCAGGATGTCTGGCTGTAGGTCAGTGATCACACCATTGTGATTATCTGGGTCATGAAGATCTTTTTTGTATAGTTCTGTGTATTCCTGCCACCTCTTCTTAATATCCTCTACTTCTGTTAGGTCCATACCATTTCTGTCCTTTATTGAGCCCATCTTCACATGAAATGTTCTCTTGGTATCTCTAATTTTCTTGAAGAGATCTTTAGGCTTTCCCATTCTGTTGTTTTCCTCTATTTCTTTTCACTGATCGCTGAGGAAGGCTTTCTTATCTCTCCTTGCTATTCTTTGGAACTCTTCATTCAGATGCTTATATCTTTTCTTTTCTCCTTTGCTTTCTGCTTCTCTTTTCACAGCTATTTGTTTTTTGTTTTTTGTTTTTTTTTTTGCAGGGCACTGAACATTTTTTTTTTTTTAAACTTTACATAATTGTATTAGTTTTGCCAAATATCAAAATGAATCCGCCACAGGTATACATGTGTTCCCCATCCTGAACCCTCCTCCCTCCTCCCTCCCCATACCATCCCTCTAGGTCGTCCCAGTGCACTAGCCCCAAGCATCCAGTATCGTGCATCGAACCTGGACTGGCAACTCGTTTCTTACATGATATTTTACATGTTTCAATGTCATTCTCCCAAATCTTCCCACCCTCTCCCTCTCCCACAGAGTCCATAAGACTGTTCTATACATCAGTGTCTCTTTTGCTGTCTCGTACACCGGGTTATTGTTACCATCTTTCTAAATTCCATATATATGTAAGGCCTCCTCAGACAGCCATTTTGCTTTTTGCATTTCTTTTCCATGAGGATGGTCTGATCTACTTCCCCCCAAAACATTTATTCCTGTATGTTCCCCAAACCCTTTATTAGTGTATACATAAATTATTATTGTAGACCCAGGTTATAAACAGGAAAAATTCAGTCTACTTAACACAGAACCTTCTCTAAAAAGGAAACAGAAAACTAAAATCCAAGCAATCCAGTTAATGAAAAATCTTCTCCTCCCTTAAAGAAAAACAACAATGAAGTAGAAGAAAATTATAAAACAGCACTCCAGTCTGGATTAAATATACTTGTTCAAGCATTCATAGATGTTTAATAAATCATCTAAATCAGAAAATCAAAAACTCTGAACAGAAATAAGAAAAAACACAGAAGAACCATTTAAAAAAATATTTTGACCAAACTCAGAAAGAAAATGAAGTTGAAACAATTTTGTGAAAACTAAATTATTAGTGCCTAGTTACATGGTATACTAGATTCAACTAAAAATTTTATAATGTAATAAGAGGAATTCAAGAATGACTTGAAAACAACAAAATAAAAATAAGACAAAAAAGTCACAGGAGAAAAAAATGGTGGAATGAAAGGCAAAACAGATTCAAATAATGCATAACATGAGGACTTGGGTTAAAAACCAAACAACAAACATATTTAAACAATAACATAATGCAAACTTTTCAGATTGCTTGAAAAGTAAAATATTTCTTTTTAGAAATGTCTATGCCTTTTATTGGAGAAGGCAATGGTACCCCACTCCAGTACTCTTGCCTGGAAAATCCCATGGACAGAGAAGCCTGGTAGGCTGCAGTCCATGGGGCCGCTAAGAGTCAGATACAACTGAGCGACTTCACTTTGACTTTTTACTTTCCTGCATTGGAGAAGGAAATGGCAACCCACTCCAGTGTTCTTGCCTGGAGAATCCCAGGGACGGGAGAGCCTGGTGGGCTGCCATCTATGGGGTCCCACAGAGTCGGACACGACTGAAGCGACTTAGCAGCAGCAGCATGTCTTTTATTTATATTTCTTTGTTGCCAAATAGCTCTGTAAAGTAGATCCAGAACAATGCTGAATAAAAGTGGTCAGAACACTTCACTTTGGTTCCCAATCTTAGTGGGAAAGCATGCAATGTGGTATTAACTGTTGGATTTTTGTTGATGCCCTTAATTAGTTTGAGAAGCTATTTTATTCCTGGTTTATTGCAATTTAATCATGAATGAGTTAATCATCTTACTGACATAATCACCTATATTTCTCCTTTATTCTGTTAATATGGTGAATATTTTGATTGATTTTCCAATGTTAAACAGATTTTGCAACCCTGGAATAAAGATACTTAGTTATGATGAATTATTTGGTAATTGAAAAATATACATATATTTATATATATTGTTTTAATTAAGTATATATGATATGTGTATATATATATCTTACATATACATTTTATTTTTTCATATTTAGATGAAAATTTTTGGACCAACATTTTTGTGTGTGTGTGTGCTTTATTTTTTTTTAAATTTTTAATTGGAGGATCATGTGTTTGTTTCTACCATACAACATGAATCAGCCATAAGTATACATATATCCCCTGCCTCTTAAGCCTCTCTCCCACCTCCCCAATCCCAACCCTCTAGGTCATCACAGAACACCAGCCTGCTTTTTCTGAGAGTATTTTTTGCACCTTTATTTGGTAGCTTTGTCTTCTTATAATCTTGTATAATTTTACTACCATCATAATGCTAACATCCTAAAATGCATTAGTAAATGTTCTTTCCTCAATTACTTTTCCAAAGATTTTGAGTAGGTTTGGGATAATTTTGTTCTTAAATATTTGGTAGAATTTACTGGAAAGCCATCTGGACCTAGATTACCTCTGTGGAGAAGTTTTCAATTAAGAATTTAGTATCTTTAATAAGTATAGGCTTATTCAGCTTTCTACTTATTTTTCTGCAAAATTTGATATTCTGTATCTTTTAACAACTTTACGTTGTCAAATTCATTAGCCTATAGTCCCTGGGATCATGTCCAGTAAAATATTCCTGTTGTTGATAATCTATAGCAACACTATTCTTGCTCACAGTTAACATAATTTAGGTGGAGAAAGAGAAGGCTACATCTGTATTATCTTCCCCTTCAGCCAACAAGTGAATGTAAAAGAGTAGTTGTTGAATGTGTGTGTGTGTGTGTGTGTGTTGAAATTTGATTCAGAATATAATTTTGTATTGAAAACCCGTCAGTTGTCAGGTCAGATCCCCTGCTAAGCAGAAAGTGATTCAGCCAATAGCATGAGAAACAGGGACTGGGCAAAGGAATCAACTGACCTGTGATTCAGATCAATCAGATTCTCAGCTGAGCCCTTCAGGGCTTCTTGAGCTAGGATGGCCCTTAAAAGCTATTCTGACGTGGGAACCTGGGACCTGGTCATTATACTCTGCATTGATGAGCCATCAGATGTGGGCTGCCTCTGGAAGGAGATGTGACTTCAGGTGAGGCGATTTTCTTCCTGAAGGGCAATCTGCTTAAAGGACTGGCAGCTAAGGACTGAATTATAGCACCTCTCTGCAGCTGTGGAATTAGTCCTTCCTTCCTAAAAGGGAATCAGGGCAGCACATCCCAGCATCCACCATACAGCTGCCTTCTTAAATTACTACCATTGGCAGATCAATTCATTCTAAACTGTTTACATCCTATGTTCCATACTCATTTAAATATGTCTGTTTATCAATAAACTTCATTGACAAACTTGGCTGAAATTGTAAAGAAGATGCCCAGCCAAAAGTTCCTAATATAATACAAACCAGGCAGACTGCTCCCTAGGTAAAAGTATAATTGCAGGAAATTGGCCTGCCATTAATTTTTAATAGGCTGTCTAATTTAGGCAGTATATCAAGGATACTTGTTGAGTCACAAGGTAATATCTCTCCCTGAAACTTGTTAGAGGTTGCTAAATATTATGCTGTTGAGGCTAGTAAAGTGATTTGGTATAAACCCCTAAAGAGCACTTCCAATAAATGATGTATTATTTATTCCATTAGCATTATTTGCTCTCCAACTCCTCAGTGCTAATAATTTCAACATGTTCGTTTTCTCTTATAAACAAAGGAGCTCTAACAACAAGGAAGAGAATTTCTATGATGCAAATCAGAACCAACAGGCATAGTCAAATGAAGATTGCTTGCCTCATTCTAAAGAATTTCCCATAATTTCTTCTTCTGTTAAGAAACAGAGAAGAAAAGTTGAAAATGGTTTATTCCCAGCTCTAACTGTAATTATTATGCCCCATCAAGTGTCATCAAGTGTTTAAATAAATAATGCCATTTCAGCATAAAGAATAAATTTTCACTCATTTGTTTCCATTCTCAAATGCATTAAGAATATGTCTCTTCACAGGAAAGGAGAGGGAAAATTAGGATATACTGAACCTTAACTGAATGGCAGTGTCTTTCACAAGCATGACCTCTCATTGACTTTGTTTTCTATTCTAATTCCAGAGGCAGTGGGAAGAGAAAAGGAATAATGTTGCCAGTCCCTGAGGTTATATTAACACCTTGGCTTTCTGGGGCTGAAGTAAAGGCACGTTGCCAAAGACCAGTTTAATTTTGTCTCATTTCACTACCACCTTCATGGCCACACTGAGTCTAATGACAGGGAATATGTTGCCAGACTCAGAGATAATTTTACATACATTTAGTCCATCATAGAGTAGAAGAGAGAGTCATCTGTTTAAAGATAACTGCCGAAGCAGAATGATAATCATCTGATGTAATGGAGGTGTTAGCTAATGCTATGATGGTGATTATTTTACAATATATTAGTGTTCAAATCAATCTTCTGTACACCTTAAATTCACACAATGTTAATGTCAGTTGTATCTCAATAAAACCAGAAAAAATAAAGAAAACTGCCTCTCTCTCTCTCTCTCTATATATATATATATATATAAGATATGTATCTGAACAGTAGTGCAAACAGAAACTTTACTAGTAGGAAAATGGGCTCTCCCTAATAGAAAAATGAGAAGCTACAAACTTTTGGATCTGTTAAGGGGCATTAAAAACAGAGGTGGAATTACTCCCTAAACAGTTTCCTTCTTTGGACACAGAACTCATTAGCATTACACTTTTCAGTCCCTTTCTCACTTGTCCCTGGGGAGAGGGAAAGACTTGCATGATTGCTAAACCTGTAAAGAATAATTAAGCATTTTCAGGTGAGCTCTGCCCTACTTCCTCTTGGGAGCTGGAAGCAAGTATCAACAGTCATTCTAATAGCTTGTGGCAGGAGGCCACATTTCAGGGCCACCTGTCCACATGGTTAGTTCTAACACTGAGATGCAGTAATAGGAAACTTACCTGTTCATAAGCCACGTACTCCAACCTGGAGTTTACCAAAAATAAGTTCCATCTGTATATCTGTTTTATTTCTGGATTTGTTCAGAACCTAGTTATAGAAGAGGAGTGGAGAGAGGTTTATCCCTCTCCTCAAAGATTCCCAACATTTCCTGCCTGGGCTAGGATCTCTGAGAAATGAAACGTAAGAGTGAAATGGGAGACCAAGTGTATGTGTGGGAGGTCTTGAGAAGGACCAAGACATAGGATGATAGGCTTGGGCTTTACTATTTCAGCTAGGTGCTTTGAACTTGTATTTTTCTTTTCTTTCTTTCTATTTTTAGAGATGCATTGGAGCTAGATTTTAATTGCTGGGACAAAAGGAAGAAACACTGGGGCCTCCCCAGTGACTCAGTGGTGAAAAATATACCTGCAATGCAGGAGATGTAGGAGACGTAGGTTTGAGCCCTGGTTGGGAAGATCCCCTGGTGGAGGGCATGGCAACACACTCCAGTCTTCTTGCTTGAAGAATCCGACGGACAGAGGAGCCTGGTAGGCTACTGTCTATAGGGTCACAAAGAGCTGGACACAACCAAAGCAACTAGGCACGCAAGGAAGAAACGTTAAGACATGGGGAACGTTGTATTTTGACCTGGGTGGATGAAAACAGGTTATGGAAGTTTTGTTTGTTTGTAATGATTGTTTATTTGTTTGAAGAGACTGAGGCTTAAGCAAAGAGTGATGACCTCGGGAAAAGTCTGGCCTCAGTCAAATCTCTGGCAGCCTAGGGCCTAGCAAGAGAGACCCACTGGAGACCCTCAGCTAGTTGCAGGAGGCTCCAGTTCACCATAAAAAGTAGGTAAAACTTTTCCAAAGCAGTCATAGCTGAGCACTGTTCCAATGTTACAGGTCACAGAGGCCTTGTTATACGAATGGTATCTGCTGCTTCAGAGTGAATGTGAGTTGAGTTCTAGCATTATAGAGAGCGCTGATGAGGTTCTGGCTTTAAATTTTCCATGACCAGTCTGAATCATCTTCCCAAATTATCCTTTTTTGCATGCTGTGAATTATCTTCAGGGTAGATGTTAGCCTTGGATTTATGAGGCTCGCCACAAACTCATTTTGGTTCTATTCAGGTTAATTGTAGTCACAATAACAATATCAGGGAACCAATTTTGGGGAGCCCCAATATGGCTTTAAATAAAAAGGCACGGCAGCACTTAGGAACTAATGTCTGCTCACAAAAGTAAGATGCTATGGCACTAGATAAGAGTCCATACTCAGCACTGGAAGCAGTAGAAAGCAGGAGGTTTTAATACACTACAGAGGAAGCAGTATATAGAAAGGAAGCTCTCTCTACCCCCAGATTTGCAAATTGGTGGTGCATTTGTTTGTCTGTCCTTGGAAGATTTCTCCCAGGGGAGTTTCAGTTTTTGGTAGCAGAGTGCAGACAACTGGCAGGAACTAACCAGGGTCCTCCGACCCTTCTCTCAGAGAGCACTGAGTGTCTGTGGTGCTCGTTAGTAACACTGGCTTCTGGCAATGTAATTTTACACAGGATGGTAACTCAAGGACTAGAAATCAGCTTGTTTTCTAAATGTGGTGGGTATGGAGCCAATGCTATAATAAATCTTGTTTCTTGTTATTCCTTAGGATTCTTTAAAACGGGGTGTATCAGAGACTTGACATAACACATTCTGAAGCCCTCAACGAAAGAACTACACCTATTCCTCTGAGATGTGTCTCAGAAGGCAGCTGTTGAAAGAAGACCGAATCTACTCAGGCATCCCAGTACCCCTCTGCTGAGACTGAGCTGAATAATAAATTTGGAAGGATAGTCTGGGTTTTAATTATAACTTAGAAATTTTAAACTTCAAACATGTGATTCCACAGGGGAAAATAACTTGATATCAGACTCTAATTCATTTGGACTTTAATATATTTTGACTTGAACTTGAAAGAAGATTTAATCTTTGAACTTCAGTTTTGCCCTGGGACTTTAAAGTAGTGGGGGTCTTTATATTCAGATTTGGGGTATTTCTATGATGCTGTCATCTCCTTATTGAAAGAAACTTTATACTTTCTATCTTTTGGTTGGCATTAAATCTCATTGAAGAACTCTGACATGCTATGGGAAAATGTGACCAGACATAATTTGAAATAGAAATGGAATAGAGAATGAACTTTCAGCTTTGGATTGAGACTGGGTTTAAAATTTATATACTTCTCTTTGTGTTTTCTGTTCAGTTCAGTTGCTCAGTCGTGTCCGACTCTTTGTGACCCCATGAATTGCAGCACGCCAGGCCTCCCTGTCCATCACCAACTCCTGGAGTTTACCCAAACTCATGTCCATTGAGTCAGTGATGCCATCCAGCCATCTCACCCTCTGTTGTCCCCTTCTCCTCCTGACCCCAATCCCTCCCAGCATCAGAGTCTTTTCCAATGAGTCAACTCTTCACATGAGGTGGCCAAAGTATTGGAGTTTCAGCTTTAGCATCAGTCCTTCCAATGAACACCCAGGACTGATCTCCTTTAGGATGGACTAGTTGGATCTCCTTGCTTTGTGTTTTACATTTTTAAATTAAAATGATTTATTTCAAAATTTCAAAGGTCACTATTTAAAACTTCACCCCATAAGGATGTCTCTATTTAAATTTTCTTAAAAAAATATATATATATATATTTACTTTTATTATTTGAGTAGAATTGTTTTACAAATATTGAGGATCAAGAGGGAGGGCATATATGTATACATATAGCTGATTCACTTTGCTGTACAACAGAAACTAATACAGCACTGTAAAGTAATTACTTAATGAAATATATGTATCCATTTCAGGACATTCTAGAGGCAAATTTTACAGTGGCAGAAGGATCCCAGGAGAATCCAAAAAGACAGGCAGTTGGAATTTGGATGTGAAACTTATGGCTTGTGTATCTCCTCTTCTGAGGACTAAGCATGATATTACTATTTGAATGTAATGGGTTAAAGGAAAGTTTAATCTGCGGAATTTGGGGGTGAATGTTATTTCCCACTCCTGATGTTTCCTTCTTCTAACTATGAGATTTACCCTATAGCCTCTCACCTTTTACTTACTCCACCCCCAGGGAAGCTGGACAACTAATCAGTAAACTGGGCAAGACTAAACTTGTGGACTGTGAGAGTTGGACTGTGAAGAAGGCTGAGCACTGAAGAATTGATGTTTTTGAACTGTGGTCTTGGAGAAGACTCTTGAGAGTCCCTTGGACTGCAAGGAGATCCAACCAGTCCATTCTGAAGGAGATCAGCCCTGGGATTTCTTTGGAGGGAATGATGCTGAAGCTGAAACTCCAGTACTTTGGCCACCTCATGCGAAGAGTGGACTCATTGGAAAAGACTCTGATGCTGGGAGGGATTGGGGGTCAGGAGGAGAAGGGGACGACAGAGGATGAGATGGCTGGATGGCATCACTGACTCAACGGACGTGAGTCTGGGTGAACTCCGGGAGTTGGTGATGGACAGGGAGGCCTGGTGTGCTGCAATTCATGGGGTCGCAAAGAGTCGGACACGACTGAGTGACTGAACTGAACTGAACTGAAACTTTGTGGGCTCATCCCATCTCTGGGATTCTAACTCTGAGAGTGAGCTACTTGTAGGGAGGCCAGTTTTCTCCTTTGTTTCTCTAGAGTCTAGACTAGTTAACAGTTAGGCTGTACTGCTGGGGACTGGGGGGAGAAAGGAAGAAAGGGAGTCAAGAGGAGTCGGGGCAGGAGGTATGTTCTTGTCCTATGTGAGCAAATCTTTCTGATTCTGGGAGTTGGTTTTACCAATCACTTAAGCTCCAACTTGACTCTTCATATACATGCTGGTGATTCTTGACCTCTGTCTGCCACTTTTTGACTTATTTCTAAATTTCCTAGAACTGGGTTCAGGGAAAGGGGTAACATACTCTTTAATGGACCCTCTTGAAGACTCCCAATAGAACTGGGACTGACACCTATAATTTGCTAGTAATACTATAGTTAAATATATGATGGTGGTTTAGTCGCTAAGTAGTATCTGACTCTTGCAACACCATGGACTGTAGCCCACCAGCCTCCTCCATCCATGGGCTATCCTAAGCAAGAATACAGGAGTCAGTTGCCATTTCCTTCACCAGGGGATCTTCCCAACCCAGGAATCAAACCAGGGTCTCCTGCATTGGAGGTGGATTCTTTACCAACTGAGTTACAAAGGAAGTAATTTGCTAGTAATGTGATCTGGCCATGTCTGTGAAACCTAGTCCACTCATCCATAAATCTAAAATCCACTTTACTGCGTGGGTAGTGAATAGTAAATGAAATTTACAGGATTACTGAACGCGATATGATTTTAGACCTGTGAACAAATGGGCCTGCAAAAACATCACTGCAAATACAGAAAGACAAATTCATCTGGCCTCAGGTAGAGTTGGTCACAGGCAGGCCCTCCTGTGGAGGATGAACGCAGCTCAGAGTTGACTCTGTGGGGCCTGATGGACCAGAGTAGGGAGGAAGAGACCAGCCACGCATGTCCATCTCCTTCTTGTGAACTCAGCAGTTTAGGAAGAGACTCATTACTCTCAGGAGTAGTGAGTGACAGGGGAAAGGGGCACTAGGGATTGAAGTGTTACTGTAAGGAAAATTATTTCACATAGAAACAGGAGTGGAGGGTAAATGTCACCCTCAAAATGATATATAGACACTGACTTGGCATATCAAATAAATAATTTTTAAGACAACTCCATATGGATGTTTGAAACTAGTACTAGAAGATTGAGACTTATCATCCTGTGAAAATTACTTGGCTGTCATAAGAATAGATTACAAGTTTTCAATCACCTCAAATAAAAGGAGATATAATGTCAATGTGAATATCTTTTTAATGCTTTTTTTTTAATTGAAGGGACTGAAAGACTGATGCATTCCTTCACAACTAATCTAATTACAGGGGAGAATATATTAAAATAACAAATGAGTTCTTAGCCTAATTGTTGACATAGTAAATGAGATATTTTTTAAGAAGGAGAATATTTTCTCCACTCCTGCCAGCAAATGGCATTTCTAGGCAACACAGATTCATCTGTTTATTGCAATTTGTATTTTTAAACAAATAGTTGGTAGAAGGAAATAGACTAGAACCAAACTGAATTGAACTGAATTGGGACTGAATTGAATTAGATTGGATTCCAGGGAGACGGTGCCACAAGATGGCCTCCCTGACCAGATAAGCCGAAAGAAGCCACAGGATTACATTTGTGCCTAGGGTCACTCATTCCCTTTATTAGTGGAAGACAGGGAGAAGAAATCTGGGTTTACTGACCTCAGCAACAAATGCTTCCCTCCTATGCAACCTCTTGGATTCCCTGATGGCTCACCTGGTAAAGAATCTGCCTGCAATGTGGGAGGCCTGGGTTCGATCCCTGGGTTGGAAAGATCCCTTGAAGAAGGAAACAGCTACCCACTCCAGTATTCTAAGATCATGGCATCTGGTCCCATTACATCATGGAAAAAGGATGGGGAAACAATGGAAACAGTCACAGACTTTATTTTCTTGGGCTCCAAAATCACTGCAGATGGTGACTGCAGCCATGAAATTAAAAGACACTTGCTCCTTGGAAGAAAAGCTATGACCAACCTAGACAGTATATTAAAAAGCAGAGACATTACCTTGCCAACAAAGGTCCATCTAGTCAAAGCTATGGTTTTTGCAGTAGATATGTATGAACATGAGAGTTGGACCATAAAGAAAGCTGAGCACCAAAGAATTGATGCTTTTGAACTGTGCTGTTGGAGAAGACTCTTGAGAGTCCCTTGGACTGCAAGGAGATCCAACCAGTCAATCCAAAAGGAAATCAGTCCTGAATATCCATTGAAAGGACTGATGTTGAAGCTGAAACTCCAATACTTTGGCCACCTGACGTGAAGAACTGACTCATTGGAAATGACCCTGATGCTGGAAAAATTGAAGGCAGGAGGATAAGGGGATGACAGAGGAGAAGATGGTTGGATGGCATCACAGACTCAATGGACATGAGTTTGAGCAAGCTCCAGGAGTTGGTGATGGACAGGGAAGCCTGGCGTGCTACAGTCCATGGGGTCGCAAAGAGTCCGACACTACTGAGCAACTGAATTGTCTGATGCAGCCTCTGATAATTCACTCAGTTCTGATACAAGGTTTCCATTTGTTTGTTGTCAGCTTTACTTTGTTTTTATGCCTAGATTTTTCATGTTAATTTACTTTTATGATAGAAACCAGTAGAGGAAGGACAAATATATATTTAAGAACACTTTTTCTAAAAAAAAAAAAAGAATTCATTTTTCTCATCCCTATGTAGGAAATCCACTTAGAAATTTTCAGAGCCAGATTCAACTGCTCTGATTCTCCAGCTGGGAGCACCAGAGTGAATATTCATGGAAGGATTGATGCTGAAGCTCAAATAATTTAGCCACCTGATGCAAAGAGACAACTCATTGAAAAAGACTCTTTATGTTGGGAAAGATCAAGGGCAGGAGGAAATGGAGTGACAGAGGATGAGATGGTTGGATGGCATCATTAACACAATTGATATGAGTTTAAGCCAACTCCAGGAGTCGGTGAAAGACAGGGAAGCCTGGCATGCTGCAGTCCATGTGGTTGCAAAGAGTCAGACATGACTTAGCAACTGAACAATGACAATATGGAAAAACAAGATATATGCCCAAGAGATGATAGACTCAGAGATTAACATTCAGTTCAAACACATTTCAAAAATCTTTACACTGGAAAAGTTCAAACATGTACAAAAGGAGAATAATGTAAAGAACTCTTATATTCCCATCACTCAGTTGATACTATTAGCAACACATGGCCAATTTTATTTTATCTGTGCCTTGTTCTACATTGTGGTGGTGGTTTAGTCTCTGAGTCATGTGTGACTCTTTGCAATCCCACAGACTCTAGCCCACCAGGCTCCTCTGTCCATGGGATTTCCCAGGAAGAATACTGGAGTGGGTTGCCATTTCCTTCTCCAGTGGATCTTCCTGACCCAGGGGGTCAAACACATGTCTCTTGCATTATCAGGTGGATTCTTTACCTCTGAGTCACCAGGGAAGCCCTTAGTTAGGTTTATTCCTAGGTATTTGTTGGTTGGAATGTAAATTCGGATAGCCACTATGGAGAATTCCTCAATGGAGGTGCCTCAAAAAAACAAAAAGTAGTACTACCATACTGTGAAAGTGCTGCACTCAATATGTCAGCAAATTTGGAAAACTCAGCAGTGGTCACAGGACTAGAAAAGGTCAGTTTTCATTCTAATCCCAAAGAAAGGCAATGCCAAGAATGCTCAAACTACCACACAATTGGATTCATCTCACACCCTAGCAAAGTAATGCTCAAAATTCTTGAAGCCAGACTTCAATGATACATGAACTGTGAACTTCCAGATGTTCAAGCTTGATTTAGAAAAGGCAGAGGAACCAGAGATCAAATTGCCAATATCCACTGGATCATCAAAAAACCAAGAGAGTTCCAGAAAAATATCTACTTCAGCTTTATTGACTATGCCAAAGCTTTTGACTGTGTGGATCACAACAAATTATGGAAAATTCTTCAAGAGATGGGAATACCAGACCACCTGTCCTGCATCCTGAGAAATCTGTATGCAGGTCAAGAAGCAGCAGTTAGAACTAGATATGGAACAACAGACTGGTTCCAAATCAAGAAAGGAGTACATCAAGGCTGTATACTGTCACCCTGTTTATTTTACTTATATGCAGAGTACATCATGAGAAATGTTGGACTGGATGAAGCACAAGCTGGAATCAAGATTGCTGGGAGAAACATCATAACCTCAGATATGCAGTTGACACCACGCTTATGGCAGAAAGTGAAGAGCAACTAAAAAGCCTCCTGATGAAAGAGGAGAGTGAAAAATTTGGCTTAAAACTCAATATTCAGAAAACTAAGATCATGGCATCCTATCCCATAGCACATAAATGGGGAAACAATGGAAACAGTGTCAGACTTTATTTTGGGGGGCTCCAAAATCACTGCAGATTGTGACTGCAGCCATGAAATTAAAAGATGCTTGTTCCTTGGAAGAAAAGTTATGGCCAAACTAGATAGCATATTATAAAGCAGAGTCATTGCCTTGCCAACAAAGGTCCGTGTAGTCAAAGCCATGGTTTTTCCAGTAGTCATGTATGGATGTGAGAGTTGGACTATAAAGAAAGCTGAGCACTGAAGAATTGATGCTTTTGAACTGTGGTATTGGAGGAGACTCTTGAGAGTCCCTTGGACTGCAAGGAGATCCAACCAGTCCATGCTAAAGGAAATCAGTCCTGAGTATTCACTGGAAGGACTGATGCTGAAGCTGAAACTCCAATTCTTTGGCCACCTGATGCAAAGAACTGACCTATATGAAAAGACTCTGATGCTGGGAAAGATTGAAGGTGGGAGGAGAAGGGAACGACAGAGGATGAGCTGATTGGATAGTATCACTGACTCAATGGACGTGAGTTTGAGTAAACTCTGGGATTTGGTGATCGACAGGGAAGCCTGGAGTGCTGCAGTCCATAGGGTTGCAAAGAGTCATACATGACTGAGCAACTGAACTAAACTGAAATGATGTCACAGAAATCCCACTCCTGTGCATATATCTGGAGAAAACCATAATTCAAAGAGATACATGTACCCCAGTATTTGTGAGTGTTGCTCAATCCCTAAGTTGAATACAACTTTTTGCAACCCTATGGACTGTTGCCTGCCAGGCACCTCTGCCCTTGGGATTCTCCAGGTAAGAATAGCGGAGTGGGTTGCCATTTTTTTTCTCCAGAGATCTCCCCAACCCTAGGATCAAACATATGTCTCTGGCATTGGCAGGCAGAGACTTTACCACTGAGCCATGTAGGAAGCACGATTCATAATAGCCAGGATATAGATGCAACCTAAATGGCCATGAACAGAGGAATAAATAAAGAAGATATGGTACAGCTGTACAAAGGAATATTAGCCACAAAAGGAACAAAATAGTTCCATTTGCAGAAACATGGATAGACTGTCATACAGAGTGAAGCAAGTCAGAAATAATGTCGCTTATATGTGAAATCTAGAAAAATTATACAGATAAACTTATTTGCAAAGCTGAAATAGAGGCATGGATGTAAAGAACAAATCTATGGATTAAAAGGGGGAAGAAGGAGTGGGATAAATTGGGAGATGGGATTGACATATATATATACTATTATGTATAAAATATTTCAATCCCAAAGAAAGACAATGCCAGAGACTGTTCAAACTACCACACAACTGTGCTCATTTCACATGCTAGTAAGTTAATGCTTAAAATCCTTCAAGCTGGGCTTCAGCAGTACATTAACTGAGAACTCCTAGATGTACAAGCTGGGTTTCAAAGAGTCAGAAGAATCAGAAATCAAATTGCCAACATTCATTAGATCATGGAGGAAGCAAGGGAGTTCTAGAAAAAACATTTGCTTCATTAACTATAGTAAAGCCTTTGACTGTGTAAACACAGCAAACTGTGCAAAATTCTTAAAGAGATGAGGAGCCTGGCATGCTGCAATCTATGGGGTCACAAAGTGCTGGACTTAGCTACTGAAGAACAACAAATAATGTATAAAATAGATAACAAATGAGAACCTACTGTATAGCACAAGCAACTCTACCCAGTGCTCTGTGATGACCTAAATGGTAAAAAATCTATAAAAGAGGGGATATATATATGTAAATAGATATAGATATCAGTTCAGTTCTGTCACTCAGTCGTGTCTGACTCTTTGCGACCCCATGAACCACAGCGCGCCAGGCTTCCCTGTCCTTCATCAACTCCCGGAGTCCACCCAAACCCATGTCCATCGAGTCGATGATGCCGTCCAACCATCTCATCCTCTGCCGTCCCCTTCTCTTTCTGCCCTCAATCTTTCCCAGCATCAGGGTCTTTTCCAATGAGTCAGCTCTTCACATCAGGTGGCCAAAGTATTGGAGTTTCAGCTTCAACATCAGTCTTTCCAATGAATACCCAGGACTGATCTCCTTTAGGACGGACTGGTTGGACCTCCTTGCAGTTCAAGGGACTCTCAGGAGTCTTCTCTAACACCACAGTTCAAAAGCAGCAATTCTTCAGTGCTCAGCTTTCTTCACAGTCCAACTCTCACATCCGTACATGACCACTGGACAAACCATAGCCTTGACTAGACAGACCTTTGTTGGCAAAGTAATGTCTCTGCTTTTTAATATGCTGTCTAGGTTGGTCATAACTTTCCTTCGAAGGAGTAAATGTCTTTTAATTTCATAGCTGCAATCACCCTCTGCAGTGATTTTGGAGCCCAGAAAAATAAAGTCTGACACTGTTTCCACTGTTTCCCCATCTACTTCCCATGAAGTGATGGGACCGGATGCCATGATCTTCATTTTCTGAATGTTGAGCTTTAAGCCAACTTTTTCACTCTCCTCTTTCACTTTCATCAAGAGGCTCTTTAGTTCTTCTTCACTTTCTGCCATAAGGGTGATTTCATCTGCATATCTGAGGTGATTGATATTTCTCCCGGCAACTTTGATTCCAGCTTGTGCTTCCTCCAGCCCAGCGTTTCTCATGATGTACTCTGCATAGAAGTTAAATAAACAGGGTGACAATATACAGCCTTGATGTACTCCTTTCCTTATTTGGAAACAGTCTATTGTTCCATGTCCAGTTCTAACTGTTGCTTCCTGACCTGCATACAGGTTTCTCAAGAGGCAGGTCAGGTGGTCTGGTATGCCCATCTGTTTCAGAATTTTCCACAGTTTATAGCTATATAGAATGGATTGCTGTAGCACTGTACACTTTTCTGCACAGCAGAAACTAACACAACATTGTAAAGCAACTGTATTCCAACTAAAATTAAGAAAGGAAAAAAAAAATCAGATCATTTGCTGACCAATATATATGCTTCCCTCTCATTACCCTTGCCCTTAAAACCTTAATCATCCCCCTGGTTGAGAAGGTGATTTGTGAACTAAATTTCTGTTTTTCCATTCTCTGGTCATTGAATAAAACTTGTGCTACTTCAATTTCAACTTTAGTTTTGTTTTTGCATCCCTGAATCCAAACAGAAGAACCTTCCCTGCCAGGCAAGAGCCTACGTGGGGGTTCTTAGGATCTAATTTGTACCAAAGCACATCCTTACTCACATGTATAATGGTTAAAGATGGCTAACCACTGGGGTCTCACATGGGTCTGTCAGCTGTAATGCTTACACATGGCCTGGGCTTTCTCTAACATGGTAGATTATTGACATTTAAGATGTACATAATACACACTTTCTTCCTCTTTTTCACTTAATAACAAATTCAGAGATCATTGCATAGCAATATATAACAATATTTCTCCCTTTCTTTTACAACTGCCTCCCCATTTGTTTGACTATGGCATTGTTTCTTTATCTGAAACCCCACTGAAGACATTGGACTGTTTGCAGTTTTTTGCTATCACAAAATGGACCTGCAGTGAATAGCTTAATGATTATGCTTTTGTGTTTGTTTGTCAGTGTTTTTTAAAGATAGATATCTAGAAATGAAAGGTTACAGATATATGTAATTTTTCTGGATGGTGCCAAATCCCCTTCCACTGATGATGTTACATAAAACATTTTGCTTTCCAACCAGTAATACATGAAACTGCTCATTTCCCACAGCATTTACTAAACATATTACATTGTCAAAATCTTGCATTTTTGCCAATCTGATTTTTGTCTTGTGCAAAGACACCTTTAAATATCAAATATGAAAATAAGTTACCATCTTAACTGAAGGAAATTCAGTATCCTATATTAAAAACAAAGACAGACATAATTTTCTTGTTCATAGGACTATTCTGTAGCAGGCAGTTTGTTGTGCTTCATTATACATTATCTAATTAAACACATGCCCCTGGTCTATTTCAGTTAAAAGAACAGAAAAATAATTTGTTTCTGGGATGCATTTGACTGGAATTTATCCTCCTATACGCACCTTGTTGGACAACTCCTAATTTGAATTGAACCTACTTAGTGAAATTAGGCTGACCCTGGGCCTGTAGCTAAATCAGCTGCTTGTCATTCAGCCTCAGGGGGTGTGACCTCCTCCCAGCCTGGCACACACCTCTGAGCCAGTCTGCAGCATCCACACAAAGGGCCCTAACAATCCATGCCAGCCAGCCTCATAGCCTTACCCTGACAAGTTAATTTTCTCCAATTTTACTACTTAACCTTCCCAAAACCCCAATCTGTGCCAAGTTTGTTTCAAGACTTGGGTGACCTCATAGAGATATAGCTTCTCTATCTAATTTTTCTTCCATTTTTAATGAATGAAGAAAGACGAAAGAATGAGGAGAGGTAGGAATAAGCAATGGAGAAGGCAATGGCACCCCACTCCAGTACTCTTGCCTGGAAAATCCCATGGATGGAGGAGCCTGGTGGACTACAGTCCATGGGGTCGCTAAGAGTCGGACACGATTGAGCGACTTCACTTTCATTTTTCACTTTCATGAATTGGAGAAGGAAATGGCAACCCACTTCAGCATTCTTGCCTGGAGAATCCCAGGGATGGGGGAGCCTGGTGGGCTGTGTGGGGTCACACAGAGTCAGACACGACTGAAGCGACTTAGCAGTAGCAGCAGCAGGAATAAGCAAGTATTTTCATCACATGTATTTTTAGTTACCTAGCCAGTCCTGCACCTTCTCCACAGTGATAGTACAGAATCCTGATTTGAACTATAGTGTTCTATTTATAATTAAGCCTAAAATTGAAAAGTAAAATGTTTTTCCTTTCTTTTCTCTATCCTTCCTTTCTGTCAGCATTGATTATTCCCCTTTCTCCACTCTTCTGTTCCCAAATAAACTTAGGCAAGAATTTCCTTTTTATTTTATGTTTTATCCTATTTATTTTTAGCTATTGAATAGTATACTAGCTGAATGAGGGCAAGCCAAGTCATGTCTTTGTGTGTTTAAAATAATAGAGGGCATTTGTTCAGGTATAAGCTATTTCAAGTTACAGTTTTAAAATAGAAATTTCCTTTAAATAAACTTTCAGGAGATATGGATGTACATTGTAAGAAGAAATTGGGATTTGGTTTGAAAAACACATTTTCAAGGCTCACAAACCACTCGTAAATTCTTACTGGATTCAAGTCTCAGAATTGGCTGTTAGTATTTCCAGGATTGCAGTTTTTATATCATAGGGTATGCAACTTTTTGTTTCAATTATACCTTGTAAATGAATCCAAATAAGACAAATACAGAGTATCCCAAATCTTATTTTACAGAACTTCATTGGTATAGAAAAGAGTTGACTGAAGTCTTGCAAATTGGCCTTATGAAATCATTGTTAATGACAAAAAAACTACCCTGTTCTGAAATTCTCAAGTCATTCAAACAAAAAATGTAACCTTTCATATGATTTTACTTCCAAACATTGCTCAGTGACTTTAAAGACATACTATCTACTGCAATTTTATTAACAAACAAACAACAACTCTGACACTTAAACCCTGGTGCCTTTGAGGATGGCACAAAATAGAGTTGGGTTTTGCTGTTTGTTTTTCCAGCATTTGAAAATATACCTTTAGCTTGACTGAGGAAAATAAGCTTTATTTATTCAGACAGTGGAGAAGGGAATAGCAACCCACTCCCGTATTGCTTGCCTGGAAAATCCCATGGACAGAGGAACCTGGTAGGCTACAGTCCACAGGGTCGCAAAAAGTCAGACATGACTGAGCGACTAACACACACACACACAGACAGAAGTCATGGAGGACACTGTCAGTCAGCTGTTTACTGTACGCCTTACAGGTTTTTGCTCCTCTAGAGTCAGAAAGAAGGTTGTATCTGTTTCAATCCCTCTCCTCACATGTTCAGATGAGAGCTATAGTGTGGATTAAGCTGGACATTTAGTTTGCAAGTTATCTAATTTCCCACATATTTGAAAACTCTTATGAATTATAACTCATTTCAGAATAAGCTACACACACTGACTCCTTTTCCACCCTCTCTTCCACGCCAGCAAGCATACATATATACACAGACAGACAAAATATCATTGAGGCTAGAAGCAGTGTCCTTGAAATAAATTGCATGCTAACAGTTTTATGCTGTAAAGAAGGTGAGGGAAGCAAAAGAAAAGTCACTTTGGTCTTTGAGGAAATAGAAAATGTTCACAAAGACAAAGATAAGAAACAGTAAAGAATGAGAACACTCAAGCTCTTGAACCAGGGTTATATCAGCCCATCACATTGAGGATTTGTCTAACACATTCTTAAGCAAATGCTAAAATCTGTCCATCTACTATATCAGCTATGACAAGGTAAGGAACTAGAGCAGCCTCACTTGCAAAATGACCTTCCCAAAACACTGACAACCTCAACTTGACATTGTTACCATGTGAATAGCTGAACCTGTGGAAACAATTTCTCTTAGAAAATTTGTATCTCAAAAACCTTTCCTACCTACTTCTGTGTTTTGAAGTTAACAGGCATTTAGAATGAACTGACACTTTACATTTTTTAAATTAATTTTTCAAATGGAAAGGTGAAATTCTGTTACCATGCTATAATAGAAATTAACACTTGTAGAAAAATTATATTTAAATGAAATTTATTCTGTGTATTTTATCAAATCAGTTTGCATTTGGAGACAGTCAAATAACTATGGTACTTGCATATATGCTTGGTTTGGTAATAGATGGCTGTCTCTTTATTTTATGTGTTATGGCAATTTTGATCACACACCCCTGTACAATATTCTCCAATCCCATTTTCATCTGCCAACACACACATACACACAGATACTTCTTCACTTGCTTATAGTTAATTTTGTTATTATTCTCTAATGGCTTAGGAATAGATTTTCTTCTCTGTCACAACACATATGCATTGATGTTGTATGTATACATTTGTTAAAATAAAAGCCATTCTAATTTCCATACTCATTTTTTTAATTAAATTTATTTATTTTAATTAGAGGCTAATTACTTTACAATATTGTATTGGTTTTGCCATACATCAACATGAATCCGCCACGGGTGTACACGTGTTCCCAATCCTGAACCCTGCTCCCACTTCCCTCCCCATACCATCCCTCTGGGTCATCATTTTTTTTTTAATTGAAAGTTGCTCAGTCGTGTCCGACTCTTTGTTGTCCCATGGACTGTAGCCTGCCAGGCTGCTCTGTCCATGGAATTCTCCAGGCAAGAATACTGTAGTGGGTAGCCACTCCCTTCTCCAGGGGATCTTCCCACCCAGGGACCAAACACAGGTCTCCCGCATTGCAGGAGGATTCTTTACCAACTGAGCCACCAGGAAAGCCCAAGAATACTGGAGTGGGTAGCCTATCTCTTCTCCAGGAGATCTTTCCAACCCAGGAATCAAACTGGGGTCTCCTGAATTGCAGGCAGATTGAAGGTATTTTTTGTTTTCAGTATTTTTTTAACTTTAGGTTCAACAGAAAAAAAAATCAAACATTATGGCAATATTCTTCCTGTCAATAGACACTAAAATGATATGGAAAATGTTAACAGCTCAGGAGGAAGAAATGATGTATTTGGAGCAGGACTTCCATGGTGAGTTCTCAGTGTAACTCTGAGCACACTGTAAAAACTAAAAGTGAATTACTGAAAGCACCTTAATTCAAACATGCACATTCAAATGTACAGATTCCTCTAATAAATATTCATAGGATTTAATTTAATATTATGTCAATGCTTTTTAAATAGCCTCTTAGAACACAAGTTAATGATGTTCCTAAGTATGAATTCATTTCATCTAATCATGAATAATAATAAATCATATTTTCAAGGATTTCAATGTGTTCTGCAAAGTGTTCATTTCTTCACATGCATTATCTTAATCAGTTTTATTCACCTGCCTTTTTCCCTATCTTTTCCCCCCTCTTTTTTCTAAGATCATAATATATGTTTGCTCTCCAGGAGAAAGATTACTCTCTGTATATGTGAGAGCAAATTTGCCAAATTTGCATCTCAGAAAAGATTAAATCACTAAAATGAAAAGATTATTTAAAGCCTAGTATGGTTCAGGGTATTGAAATGAAAAAAATCAGGGAATGGATGGAACAGGTAGCAATGCCAAAAGCAATAGCATGAAGACTTCTTCTTAACCCAAACAGTCATTATTGTTAACTTTTATTTGGACCAGAGAATCTTTTTATTTGATATTCCAAATCCTTTATTTACAGCATAATCTGTTTTTATAGTGTTGATCTTTTGCTTTACACAACACTGTAATATTGTCTTTGTACCCTGTGGTAATCTGTTATATTAGGTATCTGAGTATTTTCTCACATGCAAATTTATGTTAAGTGATGTGAATTCTTTTGATATGCATAACTTTCCACTGAATTATCTGCAAGCATTTTATTGAAATGTTTAAATTTTTTAATGAAAAATCTCTTCAGTTTGTCTACCTATGCTTCTTGTTTACCCAGTATATTGTAACAGGCAATTCTCTCACCATTGAGTGTAAATAAATTAGTAATTTATATATACATTTAAAAATTACTAATAAAACTAATGTTGAAAAATATGTTAAATGACTCACTATTATGTTTTCTAAACATATAGAATTAGAAGTTTTTATCATGGAACTTTCTGTCACTAAAATTGTTTGGATCATCTAGTCTTCATAATATCATTTTACATTAATATGTGTGAGAGAGAAAAATACCTTGTCATCTCACAGTCTGTGCTGTTTATAAAATGCTAAGGATAGAATTTGATGAAGCATCTGTCACAGATGAGTGTTTCTGTAAAGATCCTTCAGTTCCTCTTTTGTTATAAAAAGATCATGTTGATTTGCAGAGGGAATTATATTCATTATATCATTAAGCATATTTGAAAAATAAGAGTCTATTAATGTTACTAAATGCTTTCAGAATTCAATGGAATAGCCATCTTGTTCACTACATTTTCCACTGGGCATGATTGCTCTACAATGACAGTCTACAGCCTGAGAACTTTATGTGCCAAGGTAGGCAAAGCATAGTTTATGCTGCTCAAGAAAGACTTTATTGGATTTGATTAAGCTGGAATCTCATTTGTACAATTTAATCAAATATTTTAAGGAAGGATTAATTTTCCTCAAGTCAGCAGTTATATCACTAAGCTGGCCCCTGAATGCTTGCTTTGTTGACTTTCCAATAATAACCCAGCTAGACAATCTTTATCCTTCTTTGCCTTTCAATTCAGTGTATCTTTATCTGTTTCAGGAGACAATGTTAATAGCAACTATTTTCAAAAAGTAAATTTTCACTTTCAATGTATTTGTTCAGTTCAGTTCAGTCGCTTAGTCATGCCCAGTTCTTTGCCTCCCCATACACTGCAGCAGGCCAGGATTCCCTGTCCTTCACCATCTCAAGGAGCTTGCTCAAACTCATGTGCACTGAGTTGGTGATGCCATCCAACCATCTCATCCTGTGTCGTCTCTTTCTCCTCCTGCCTTCAATCTACCCCAGCATCAGGGTCTTTTTCAATGAGTCCATTCTTCACATCAGGTGGCCAAGGTACTGGAGCTTCAGTTTCACCATCAGTCCTTCCAATGAATAGTCAGGTTGATTTCCTTTAGGGTTGGCTGGTTTGATATCCTTGGTGTCCAAGGGATTCTCAAGAGTCTTCTCCAACACTATAGTTCAAAAGCATCAATTCTTCGGCACTCAGCTTTCTTTATAGTCTGGCTCTCACATCCATACATGACTACTGGAAAAACCATAGCTTTGACTAGACAGACATTTGTTGGCAAAGTAATGTCTCTGCTTTTTAATATGCTGTCTAGGTTGAATTTGCTAATAGGCTCTTTTTCTTTATCATCTCAATCTCTCTGTGTACTACTTTCCCCAGTCAAAATTAATATAGTTTTTTATTGTAATATATTTTCTTCTATCCTCTCAAAGATTTAAACAAAAAATAAAAACTATTTAAGAATTCTAACAACTCTAACAAACAAAAAACACCCTCCCTGTAAACATATTTTCTATTCAGGAAAGTAGTGGCAAGCTTATCTTGGTCTAATTCCAAATTAAATTCTTAACCTATTTAAATATACCCTAATGTAATGGTCTACTTATCAATCCATCACTTGGTGCATCTGCTTTGAAATGGGCAGGTGGTCCCCTTCAGAAGTATCATTAGATAATGATGATGGTTGCAATTAGATGATAATGATCTTGGTCATTTACAACATACAGAGTCGTTTATATAAATGATTTTTTTTTGTAAGTATGGCATGGATTTGGTAAGGAGTCAAAAGGTACTTCTTCCTTAGGTTACAATTCTTTTAAGTAGATCAGATTTGGTAGTCCTATGGGTTTCAAAGTTCCTTGCATCAAAGTTTCTTGTATTTTCCTACTTAATAAGGCAAATTATGTAATTATTTTTAGTTGCGTGTGTGTGTGTGTGTGTGTGATACCAAATCCAGTATACATGTCCATCTCCCATCTAGGGCTCTGCGGGTGGCTTGCTTCTTGGCTGGCTCCAGGGACCGCTCAAGCTGTTCTGGTGGTCATGAGCCCTGTTCACCACAATCACTTCATCTCCTGACAACACTATGGCCTCAGCCTCCTCAGGGATGAGATCCTATCACCTGCAACTCACAATCTCTCATTTCCCAACAGCTGCTCTGAGATCCATGCAAAATAACCTTGCTGTGAGGAGGCTTTAACATTCTGTGATCAGACTGACCAATGAGACACAGGAGACTGAAAGGAGGCGAAGCCAGCAAGTCGATTTGACTCAGGCTTCTCCTGAGACTTCACACGACCCAAGAATCAACCCTTTTTTCTTGGGAGACTGTGACCCACTTGGCAACATCCCACTGGGCATTGATTTCCCTTCATTTCTTTTCTCATTTCCATTTTCCCTCTCTTTGCTTCCCTGGGTAACATGCCCTGTAATAAACGCTATTTCTAAGGAACTTAGGCTGGGACAGAGCTCTTCAAGTAAATGTCCACATGTGTTTCCATTTGCTTATCCTAGAAATTGTGACATTTACTGTTTTCCTAAAATGACCAATCCCACTCTCTTGCACTTCCTATGAGAGAAAAACCAACTAACTGACAGTTCAGTAATTGGCTGTTGTCTAGTCAGTGCACTTTCCAAACTGAACTCCTAGGAAAATAGCGCCAGACTAGACAGTAGTTTTTTAATTTCTCATATATCATGATTTGTAGTATAGCTAGCTTACTGAGGTTACCCTCGATCTTTAAAAATAAACAATATCAATTTTTAAATGAGCTATAACAATCTCATATAAAATCTGAAAGATTCAGGTCATTCTGACTACATAAGCTGCTTTGCCTCCTGTGAATCAATCCCACAGAACACACTTTAAAAATAGATTGGTGTTTCTTTTTTTTTTTTTTTTTTTTTAAACTTTACATAATTGTATTAGTTTTGCCAAATAAACTATGCTTTTCACATTTCATTTTCCAAAGAATTTTCACATACAATATCTATACAATTAACCTGAGACTTGGACAAGATACATATTAATGTTATTATTCTTACAATTTACAGAAGGATAAACTGAGACTCAGTGGTTAATTCAGTGTCCAGAGTTGGCATAGCAAAAATTTGATATAAAATTTAGTTCTTCCTGTGCCTTTCCTCTTTATATCCTATCATACTGCTTTAGCTCACTAGAAAAGAGTAGACCTTTATTGAGAATAATTTGGACATAAGATTCCTGAATAGAAATAAGTCATATACCTGCAAAGAAATGATTTTTCCCACAAATCACATGGCAGTAAATAACATCATTTTAGACTCATGAAAATTTGATTTTAATGTACCCCCAACATTTGAGACTTTATGTTATTTTAATGTTAATTTTTATGCACCCCCAACATACCAGGCTTCCCAGTAGCTCAGCTGGTAATGAATCTGCCTGCATGCAGGAGACCCTGGTTCAATTACTGGATTGGGAAGATCCCCTGGAGAAGAGAATGGCTACCCACCCCAGTATTCTGGCCTGGAGAATGACTATATAGTCCATGGGGACCCAAAGAGTTGAACATAACTGCTTGAGTTTCACTTAACATATGAGAAAATTTAACTATTTAAAGAAAATATGTGGTGAACTCTTTGATAATGTCTTCTTTGTTAACATCAACTAACAGACAATACTGTCTAAAAGTAAAATGATTTTCCTGAGAGAAATCCTTAAGCTTTCCTTACATCAAAATTTCAGCATAATCCAATCATTGATCAGATAGAGAAACAAATGACTTCTAAAGTTGTAAGATAAATTAACTCTGGAGAAAAAAAATGTATATTCTTGGGTAAACAATTTTTTATAGCTGAAAAACAACATTTGTTTATATCTGAAAAATTGAAAGAAATAGGTACTTTTCTGAACAGAGAAAAGTTAATGATGGGAATTTCAACGACAAAAAAAAATTATTTAACCTTTTAAATGATCTAAAAAGGAAATACATGGAGAAATGTATGTGTTTTCAGATTCATGTGAAGCCCTTTAAATTGTAAAATGTGAATAAGTGGCAGAAAATTCAGGAAGCCATGACCGCATGTGAGTGTCAATTTAGGCAAAAATAAAATAATAGTTTTTTGGCAAACAGACCCAAACTATTAGAAGGACTGCTTTTGTACCAGTTATGTTTCAAAGTGAAAATTCATTGTAAACTATTCTCTGAAGATATGAGACAAATGTACTTATGAAATAAAGCATAAAAACAAAACATTAGGTTTCATCAAGAAGGAAAAAAAAAAGATGCAAGAAATGTCACATCCTTAAAGGGAAATCCTCCACAGACCCATGTGTTGACTTCTTGAGATTGTTCTCCCACTTCTTAGCATAATCTAGTTTATATATTCAGAAAGTAAACTCTAAGTTATCAGAGGAATGGATAAATTTTCAGTGTAAAGAATCAAAACTGAGTAATATGATTATATCTATGAAATCTCAAAGTATATTACTTTGCAGAAGATACATTTTGATCAAGTCTCAGATCTCAGAAAGTATCATTAGAGTAGTACTTTTAACATCAAATATATGATGTTTCTACTTTAAATGGTCATAATCATAAAAAATGATTTAAGCCAGAAGTTTAGAAAAGGTATGATATAAAGATTGGCGTTCCTCAATGGCTCAGAGGGTAAAGAACCTCCCTACAATGCAGGAGACACAGGGGATGCGGGTTTCATCCCTGGGTTGGGAAGATCTCCTGAAGGAGTAAGTGGCTACCCACTCCAGTATTTTCGCCTGGACAGAGGAGCCTGGTCGGCTACAGTACACAGGGTCACAAAGAGTTGGATTCAACTGAGCAGCTGAGCACATACACACATAAAGATTATCATTAGTCTCTAGGGAGGGTCAGAATCTTCCCCACTAACTGCAAGGATCATCTAGTCTTCATTACAATAATAATACATCAGGTACCACAAATGGTTTCCTTCTACCAATGGGCACTTGGCTTTCTGACTTAGAAAAGTAGAGACATGCAGATAGTATATAGCAGATTTATACTTATCCACACCGAGTACTGGTGCCTCAGAGGCTGAGTTATTTTTGAAGATGTCCTAACTTCTTATAATGAATAAATATATAATCATAAAAATAACTAAAATATTAAGCCTTACATATTAACAACTATTCCCAGGAGGAATAACTAACACACTGGGAATTTTTAAGTTTCTCAGCTCCTCACATGCACCATAATTAATAAACACAAATGCCAATTTCTACGCTGATTAAAAAAATGATCAAACAATGACATGAACTTAAAATGGAAGGTATGAATTTTAACAAATGCTTATAGAATAAGACCTTAAGGTTTTCACTTGAAACACCCTTTTCACAAGAGCCTCTTGTATGCTGGATGTGCTTAAGAAGCAATAGAAACTTGGGTCACAAACCGTGCTACTACCTAACTACTAAGGCTGGGGACAGGCTTCCTTCACCCACATAGCATCGGGCCACTTCTGAAGAGCTGTTTTCTTTTGGAAATTCTATACTTTAGGGAGGACATTTATTAAGTATAATATATCCTAGGAAATGTAATACCAATTGTAAGAAACCTCGAGGGAGTGATAGTGTTTTAAAAAAGCAGCACACCAGTCTAGTAAATGTTTCCTCAAGGCCAGGGGTTGAATCCTGGCTCCACCTCCTATCACAGCGGAAAGGTGGGAGGGTTACTAACTTCTCTGTAGCCATTTCTTCCACTATCATATTTAAAATGGAAGATCACTGAAAGGTTACATGAAGGAAACCACTTCTACCATGTAGAGCACTGTCTAGCATATGTTTAGCTCTCAAGATATTTTTAATACTAGGCAAAGAACAGACAAGCTTTGAAGATAAATCACACAAAATAGCTGTCATCTAATTTGTGTCTGACCAGAATGTAGGACAGTTAGATAATATGTGTGACTAAGGAAAGAACTAGGATCACGTGTGGTCTTTTGGAGACACAGATTCACTCTAACAAAAGGAGAAACAACACTCTAAAAACTAGGTTTATCCAGAAATGGAAAGACAGGACTGGGTTATTGACTCAAGGCTGTCATACCACAGAAGGTATCCAAGCACAGGTGAGATGACTCTCCATCAAAGAGGTTATAGAAGCTATTCCTGCTTCAGAAGCCTGAATTACCTTATGACCAGTGCGCACGTGTCTCAACAAATATATCATATATTATTTCTAAAGAAAAGAAGAGATCTCCTTACTTTTATAAATTCCCACACAAAGAGTGTTTAAAAAATAAATACTTATTGAAGACTCAACAAGTGTACATTACAATGGTTACATTTGGGGGGTAGAAGAGTCTGATGAAGAAGGTCATCATTATATTTCAATTTTGTTTTGTTTATGTGTTTTTTTTTAGTATGTTAAGTTTATGCAATCATAAAATATAAGGAAAAGTCAAAGAAATGGTTATAAAAAGCAGGAAATAACACAGTATTCTACTGGATAGAGGTATGTGTTCCCGGATTTCCCTAAGTTATGGTGATGTTTAACTTTGGATAAAAAACCTGTACAAAATGAAGATTCTGCCATGTTTTAAAAGCTATTATTGCCTTTCTCCTGGAGAGAGGGAATGGAGATTTTAAATATCTTTCTGGTCCATGATTCCTGCCTAATTTTTTTTCTGGAGTCTCTGGCTATACATGACCTAGATTAACACATGCAAATAATTGGTGTAATAAAGACTAGATGAAGTGAGGGTCATTTTCCCTAGAGCATCCTTCTACAGGCTTTGACTTCAGGCCATCACTGTGTTCCATGTACTCTAATACACATATTTTTACACATTAACATTTCTGAAATGGAGATGGCTCTCAATTCTATCACAGTTTTCACTCTCTTTTTTTAACTGTAGTCCATTAAAATGGTACATATTATGATGCTGGTATCTTAGATTGGATGGAATACACTATTTTGTGAATAGATTATATACCAGATGCCAAGTGGTTTACATGCATATCTCATTTACTAATTCTCATAGTAATGTTTAGGCAGATATTGTTATCACCTTTTACAGGTCTGGTTTAAAGAATTAAAGGAAAGTGTCTTTGATCATACAGCTAGTAAACACAGAGAGAGAGTTCTACTGAGATCTGCCTGGCAAAGTTCTTGCCATTAGCCAATTCATTAACAAATTCTTCTAAGAAGGTTTTGGGTAAAGATCTTTCTATTTTAAAATAAAAAGTTTTAAAGTCTCGAAGACGCTTCTTTACTCAAGCATTATTTACCAATGCTTCTCATACTCTTTGTGTAGCCCTCTATGGTATCACATCCTGAGTTTCCAAGCCATTCTGCACTGGGAGCAGCTGTGTCATTTAGTGTTGATTCCCAGGGCTAACCCAACACTGAAACACAATTTAATGTTGAGGTGAATCTAAGAAGCCAGAGCACTGTTGAGGAAGATTGTTTTTTTTTAAAAAAAAAAATATATATATATATATTTTTTTTTTCAATCCATTTTGATAATATTTTAGTAAAGTCTAAAATTTCTGATAGTATTCTCTATGGAAAAAATTACTCCTCAATTTAAATACCTTTATATCTTAACAAAATAATTTTGTCACAGCCTTAAGATTGCCAAACTCATAAGAGGACTTTTATAACAGAATTTTAAATTTAACTAGAAACGTCTTTAAAAAAAATATTTATATGAAAGATTCTTCCTTAGAATTTTCAAAGGAAGTATAGCCCTGCCAACACTTCGCTTTCAGACTTCTATTATGGAATGTGAGAATAAATTTCTGTTGTTTAAAGCCAAAAAAATGTTTATATTCATGTGACAATTTTCTAAGCTATAATTATATTTTGAGAAATATTTGAACCACTAACAGAGACAATAGGATTGATTATGAATTTCCTCTTTAAACTGTCTTAATATTTGCAATGTAAAGAACATGATATAATCTTACTTTTATAGCTATTTCAATATCAAACTGAGGTGATAACAAATAAACTCAACTAGATTTAAGACTGAAATGCAGAGCATAATAAAAAATATCACAATAAGAGTGTTTCTAATAAAAATCTATTTGATGAAGCTATAAAATATCTATTGCTGTTTTAGCACATGCACAGCCATTATATTCTAGGTTGCTCCCAAATTACTAGTTAAAGATACCATGATGGGCTGAAAATTACTGTACTTTAATGACAATTCAATATGAAGTGAACAAAAATACAACATAGTCAGTTTTAGTGGTCCTTCATTCTCACTTTAGTTACTCAAGATGAAATGTGTACTATTAAAATGCTGAACAACCTTGTAATAAGGACTTGACTTGTATTTCTCTATTGAATGATTTCTGCCCAAATTAATTTTTAACCTTTAAATTTGGTGTCTCAGATGGTAAAGAATCTGCCTGCAATTCAGGAGGCCTGGTTTCGATCCCTGGGTTGGGAAGATCCTCTGGAGAAGGAAAAGAAGGGAATGGCTACCCACTCCAGTATTCTTGCCTAGGAAATCCCATGGACAGAGGAGACTGGCAGGCTACTGTTCAGCGGGTGCCAAAGAGTTGGACACGACAGACTGACTGATGCTTTCACTTTGTTTATAGATAACCCCTAATCTCTGATAGCCAGAATGATACCTTTTGTCCATTCTTAATTAAAGATAATTATTACAACTAAAGGGCATTTGCACTTCTGAAAGAATTTCCAATCTTACAAAACTGCAAGTTTTATATAGATGGATGCATGTAGATATAGATGTATTTAGATGTAATGTATAAATATGAAAAGTGAAAGTGAAAGTTGCTCAGTTGTGTCCGACTCTTTGTGACCCCATGGACTATAGAGTCCATGGTATTTCTCCAGGCCAGAAGACTGGAGTGGGTAGCTTTCCCTTCTCCAAGGGATCTTAGCAACCCAGGGATCGATCCCAGGTCTCCCACATTGCAGGCAGTTTCTTTACCAGCTGAGCCACAAGGGGAGCCCACGTGTAAATCTAAATATATTTAAAATAGATGTTGTATGAGTAAAATAGATATGTTACATAGAATGCACACATATATGCAAATATGCACCTTGAAAATATTAAAGTATTACAAGAAAGCTTAAAGCCACCTTCCAAACACCATACCCAGTCTGTGAACACTCTGGATCTCACCAAATAACAGTTGAGTGCAGATTTCTCCAGTTCTTTATCCATTTCTGCATTAGATATACAGTATTATTTTCTGAATATGAGCATATGTTTTACATTAATTGTGTTACACTGAAAAGATCAGTTGGAAACTTGAACTCTTTTTTTTTTAATTTTATTTTATTTAACTTTACAATATTGTATTGTTTTTGCCATAAATCAAAATGAATCTGCCACAGGTATACATGTGTTCCCCATCCTGAACCCTCCTCTCTCCTCTTTACCCAAAAGTATGTCATATATTTTTCCACAGCAGTCCACAAATTTCATCTCTTTTTTTAAAAACTGCCCCAAAGTATTTTATGGTATGAATGTGCCATAATTTGGGAGGGAGGAGGGAGAGGGTTCAGGATGGGAAACACGTGTATACCTGTGGCGGATTTATGGTGATATATGGCAAAACCAATATAATATTGTAAAGTTAAAAAAAAAATTCATATAACTTATTTACTGGTTTTCTTTTGGTAGTTATTTAGGTCATTTCTATTTTCCTTGGTTATTTCTATTTTCCTTTTAGTATTGCATTTCAGATAATCCTGTGAACATTCCTGGTCATGCCATCTTAGACATGTGTAGGAATTTCTCCAGAATAATTAGAAGTGCAATTATAAGAAATTAATTTTTTATAGGAACTAACCAAGTACCCTCAAAATTACCATACTTTTATATGCTTACTGTCAATATAGAATACTTGTTCCCCAGTAATTGTTTACACTTGGCACTTAAATTGTTGCTAGTCTGATGAGTGAAATCTCTCTCAAAGTATATTTTTCTACTTGCAAGTAAGTGAAATTGATCTTTTCATCTCACTATCGTCTTATTCTTCTCATTTGACTTTTGGCTGTTTATGTGCTTAATTTTTTTCCCCTTGGATATATGCTGAATTTCTTTATAGGTTGCATGGTATAATGTTTTCTACCTGCTGCTGCTGCTAAGTCGCTTCAGTCATGTCCGACTCTGTGAGATCCCATAGACGGCAGCCCACCAGGCTCCCCCGTCCCTGGGATTCTCCAGGCAAGAACACTGGAGTGGGTTGCCATTTCCTCCTCCAATGCATGAAAGTGAAAAGTGAAAGTGAAGTTGCTCATCCGTGCCCAACTCTTAGCGACCCCATGGACTGCAGCCTACCAGTCTCCTCCATCCATGGGATTTTCCAAGCAAGAGTACTGGAGTGGGGTGCCATTGCCTTTTCCAATGTTTTCTACCAGTGTGCCTCTTATTCTGACTTTGTGGTGTTTTTTTCTTTGGAAATATTTTGACATGACCAAAGTTATCAATTTTTGTGTTTTCTTTTTAAAAATTAATTTATTTGGCTGGATCGGGTCTTAATTGTGGCATCCAGGCTCTCAAGTTTTGCCTCACGGGCTCTGGAGCACATGGGCTCAGTAGTTGTGGTGTGGTGGTTTAGCTGCTCCATGACATATGAGATCTTAGTTCCCCTACCAGGGACTGAACCCATGTCCTCTGCATTCCAAAGCAGACTCTTAACCACTGGACCACAAGGGAAGTCCCTATTTGTGTTTTCTTCTAAAAATTTTTAAAAAGAGTATCTTGCTCTAAAGTCACAGAGACATTTTCCTATTTTTCTTGTAAAATATTCATGTATTTTTTATTTCTGTTGTTTTTATTTTTATATATTGGCTTTTGCTCTATCTGGGATATATCTTTGAGAATCTTTCGAGACAGAAATCAAAGAATTATTTTTCTGGTGGATAGAAAATTATCCCAACTTTATTTTATTATAGTCCATATTTTATTAAAGGACCTGAAAAGACATTTTTGGCATGTTAAAGCTCTATGTATCCATTTCTGGGTTCTGCCATATTAAATATCTCAACTTATTATTTACTTCATTTTTCAATTATGTTTTGATATCAGATAGGACATGTGTTAGTTGTTTTTAATATTCTGCATTTTCTATTCCAAATGAATTTTAGAGTTGGCTTTCATGTTCAAAATCTCTGCTAGAAATTTACTGGGGTTTTACATCCACAAACATGATATATTTCTTCATTTATTCAGATATTCTTTTAGGTCTACCTTTAAAGTTTTATCTTTTCAACAGAAAGGCTGTACACATTGTACAAGGCTTATGCTTATTACTTTATAACTTATATTCTTATTTTTAATGGAACTATTTCCTCTCATGTTTTTAATCAATTACTATTTATTTTTAAGGGCTTCCAAGGTGTTGCTTGTGGTAAAGAATTCTCCTACTAATGTAGGAGACACAAGAGACACAGGTTTGATCCCTGGGTCTAGGAGATTCCCTGGAGGAGGGCATGGCAACCCACTCCAGTATTCATAGTGGAAAATCCCATGGGCAGAGGAACCTGGTGGGCTACAGTCCATGCTGCCACAAAGAGTTGGACATGACTGAGCAACTGAGCACACACATTTATTTGTAAAAAATGATTTTTGTATTTTGACTTTATGTAAAATCACTTTAATCTGTTTTACTATTTCTCATAATTTGTCAGTTGGTTGCATTAGATTTTCCTTTGTAGCAGACAATATACTGACCACATAGAAGGATGTTTTATATTTTTCCCTCCATTATTTATTTTTCATTTTTTATTGTTCATATTGCAGAGTCTAAGATCTTGAGTCAAATATTATAAGATACAATGCTTTTCTAGTTCTTGACTTTATGAAATCCTTCTAACTCAGAGATGAAGTGCTTGAGTGCATTAATGTAAATGCTCAGTGCCAAGTTATTTGGGGTGTAATCTAAAAGAAAAGGGAGAATGTTACTCCATCTGCTTATTGAATATCAAATATATTCCAGAAACTGCACTAGATCAATGTAATTATTCTGCTTAACAGTTCTAAGAGCTGTGATCTTACTTTCAAGAAGGTGAAGTAACAACTAAGTTTACACATGAAGTTGACACAATATTCAAATTCTGGTTGTAATTCTACAGACTGAGTAAACCCTAGGGTTTACAGGTTCTAATAATCTCTCAGATGGTCCCAGAGGTCTCTGGACCTTTCTTCTCCTTTCTTGTATTTATTGCAGGGAGAACAGGATTGAAAAGACAGGTGTTCATCCTGTAAAAACAAGCTCCCTGTGAGCAGAATCTGAGTCATTCTTAAAATGCAGTGCCCAGTATAGTGCAAATATAAAGGCATCAAAAATATTTTTGTATTGGTTGATAGGGAAATATACATGTTTCATTTCACTCAAATTGAGGTCTCACTTAATGAGCTAATAAAATAACAGCATTGTTTCTTTCCTGAAAGTTTCTTTCTGTTGTTTCATGTTGATAACAGGTTTAGATTTTAAGTTCTCCAGCTCTGTGTAGACAGGAAATTGGTCAAAAACGTAAGCACCAGGGAAGGAATTTTTTTCAAGCTGAGAATCTAAGACTTGCAGTTAAATACAGATCTGTCTTAAATTTTAGGCATATTAATTAAATTTTAAACTTAAAAACACTTCCACTTTTTTGGCAGAAAAACTGTAGTTGCCTCTTTTTGGAATAAATGATTTATTAATGTTTTTTTGTTTAAAAAAGATTAAGCATAAAATATAGGGATGATATTAAATTCTGGTCACCATTTTTACTTATTCCAACTTGATACAGGAAGGAACTATATTATAGAATTGTTATACATTTCCCCAACGTCACTCAAAGGGTCAACGACAGATGAAATTCAAAACTCAGGAGGGCTGACTCCAGAATCCTTGTTCTTAACCACTATGTTATGCTGCCTCACATGACAGCTAAAATATCTTAAGTATGTTTTCTTCCTAAATATACACTTAATACATAGAGGGATGTATCACAAATCATTGCTAGTAATGCTTCATTGGCTTCTATAAGAATGGCTAAAATTTAAGAGAAAAAAGTGACCACAGATTTCTTACACATCAGGAGCAGATATGGTTAGTACATTAAATTGTACTTAGAAGGGCTTCCATCTGACTTCAGTTCTCACCTACAACAATGCTCATTTTCTTTTTTCTTTTTTTTAAAGATAAAGTTATTTATGCATCTTTAGTTTTAGTATTTTCAGCGTATGGTCCAGTAACTGAGTTACTTTGCCCTGCATAACAAAGTTTCTTCAAAATGTCTATGTGCAACTTCTTTCTTTCACGTGGAGCAAATTGAGTTCCCCTCTTGGAATGAACAATCACTTGGCAGCATAATTTATTTTAATGGACATCTCTTTAAAATGAGGCTTTGCCATCTGTTTCACCCTCTAATTACAAGAATACAATTCACAATTGTGTCTATAAAGAAAAATATAAGAGACTTAAATGCAGGTTTATATCACTGCATCTGTTCAATTGATTTTAAACCCAGGAGGAACAAAAGGGCAGGAAACCTTGCTTTCCTTTCTTATTCCAATTAGCACAGACAAGAATTCATAGCACAAAATTGCCCAGATTGGTTCATCGGGCAAAAATTGGAAAACTACCTTATTAATCTTGATCTGTATTTTACTTTACATGCCATTTTTTTCTGATTCCAATAATGGTATAGAAATTAGCATTTTTTAGAAGATAGGCAGAAAATCCACGATTTTAACTAGCAGAACAGTTCAATGACAAGTGTGACTCAGAAACAGAACCTTTGTCATTTACGTGTAATTAATTCAGTCAAGAGAAAAGGCAAAAAGTGTTTCCTTACCTATTCATTATGTCCTGTTTGATAAAGCTCACCAATTTAGGAGTGGATGGGAATCTTAAATCTAGGCCATTTGGTAACCGAGTAATAATGCTTCCTCAGACCAATGCCTAAGGCTAGATTCACACCCTAACAAGAAGAGATATCAAGGGAAACAAAATTGCATATATATAACTGGGCCACTTCACAGTTTGTAGGTTCAATTTATCAGAGCAGTATCTTGTATCTATGGTGGCTTCAATGTCTTATCTTCTTAATTATGACAGCTGCATTCTCTTGATACATCAATTAGGCCCTAAAACACAAATTTTGCTCATATTGCTAACCAGCCCAGCTATTATCAGTGTCAATTCAGTTCAAAATATCCCGAGCTATGGAGGAACAATTTAAATTACCTAAGCACACAGACACTAATCATTAAGGCACTAGGATATTAACTGGGACCACTAGAGCAATAGTATACAACACTGCAACTTGCTCACTGGTAATCCCATCAAGAAAGCTAAAATACACACTAGGAGACTAAGTAAAAATAGAGAAGCACAGAACTAAACTGTTTTTCTTACTCTTACACTAAAATTAAAACCCATAAAACCATCAAAAACTGGGAAAATGAGCAAAATGGAACAATAACTGGTACCTATAAACACAAACTTAAATTGTCCATCTAATTAATGTCCTGCATGAAAATAAAGAGAAGGTATAAAATCCAGGGGGTTTTGATATAAATTCCCATAATTTTTTCCTCTTTTTCTCATGCATTTATATGTATTTTCCTTCTAAATTCCTCGCATGTAAGAGGATCACTTTCTCAGGAGCCAATAATATAGGGATTAATACCCCTTGTCCCCAGCTATTATCTAGAGTACTAACACTAGGCAACGGAGATGTGACTAGTGCTTCCACTAACCTGTTAAAGTTAATAACACAATAATTTATAAGATGGGACACATTTGAAGTCCACTGAATTCATTGTCTCATTAAACAATGCAAAAGAGTTGAAACATATTACCCTCAGGTGCTTTAAACTTGCACCTGCCCCATTATACTTGCATTAATGGGTCTTCAAAAAAGTCATAGGCAGGTAGCTAATTAATATCCTTAAAAGAATATTTCAACCCTTAGTTTTGATAATATTAGTGAGATAGGATAAGAAATAATTTCAGAATGTTTACTTGAAGGAAATTTTACATGTGATCATTTTTATTTTCTCTTTCCAACCTTCATGAAATGGGTATATCTGGTTTCCCCCCAGTAAATGCAACCTGCTCAGTTCAATTCAGTTCAGTCACTCAGTCATGTCTGACTTTTTGTGACCCCATGAATTGCAGCACCCCAGGCCTCCCTGTCCATCACCAAATCTGGGAATTTACTCAAACTCATGTCCACTGAGTTGGTGATGCCATCCAACCATCTCATCCTCTGTCATCCCCTTCTCTTCCCACCTTCAGTCTTTTCCAGTATCAGGGTCATTTCCAATGAGTCAGTTCTTTGCATCAGGTGGCCAAAGTATTGGAGTTTCAGCTTCAACATCAGTCCTTCCAATGAATATTCAGGACTGATTTCCTTTAGGATGGAGTAGTTGGATCTTCTTGCAGTCAAGGGACTCTCAAGAGTCTTCTCCAACACCACAGTTCAAAAGCATCAACTCTTCAGTGCTCAGCTTTCTTTATGAACCAACTCTCACATCCATACATGACTACTGGAAAAACCATATCCTTGACTAGACAAACCTTTGTTGGCAAAGTAATGTCTCTGCTTTTTAATATGCTGTCTAGGTTGGCCAAGGCTGTATATTGTCACCCTGCTTATTTAACTTATATGCAGAATACATCATGAGAAACATTGGGCTGAAGGAAGCACAACCTGGAATCAAGATTTCCAGGAGAAATATCAATAACCTCAGATATGCAGATAACACCATCCTTATGGCAGAAAGCAAAGAAGAACTAAAGAACCTGTTGATGAAAGTGAAAGAGGAGAGTGAAAAAGTTGGGTTAAAGCTCAACATTCAGAAAACTAAGATCATGGCAGCTGGTCCCATCGCTTCATGGCAAATAGATGAGGAAACAGTGGAAACAGTGGTTGACTTTATTTTGAGGGGCTCCAAAATCACTGCACGGAGAAGGCAGTGACACCCCACTCCAGTACTCTTGCCTGGGGAATCCCATGGATGGAGGAGCCTGTGGGCTGCAGTCCATGGGGTCGCTAAGAGTCAGATATGACTGAGCGACTTCACTTTCACTTTTCACTTTGTGCATTGGAGGAAATGGCAACCCACTCCAGTATTCTTGCCTGGAGAATCCCAGGGACAGGGGAGCCTGGTGGGCTGCCGTCTGTGGGGTCGCACAGAATCGGACACGACTGAAGTGACTTAGCAGCAAAATCACTGCGATGGTGACTGAAGCCATGAAATTAAAAGACATTTACTCCTTGGAAGAAAAGTTATGACCAACTTGGACAGCATATTAAAAAGTAACCTGCTCATCCACTCTTAATTCACCACCCCAGTCCCCAGTCCACTCTCTCCGTACACCAAGATCTCTGCCCCAAAAAGTCCACTAAATGGACTGAAAAAATAGTCTATTACTAGACAGTATAAGGCAGAACTTCCTTTCCCCTTATCCTGGAAATGAGCAAAGTAAATAATGATGAAGAAACAATACTTTCAAAACTCAGTTTGTAAGTCACTTCTATAAAAATTTGTCCTGCTCTCATTTTATTCATGATTTTGGTAATATATATTAGATCATGTTGCTCTTCTGTTTAAAATATGGCAAAACCAATACAATATTGTAAAGTTAAAAAATAAAATAAAAAATAAATAAAAAGAATAAAAAAAATTCTTCAAAAGCTTCTTGCTATAACCAAAAGAAAATTCAAACTCTTAGGCCAATGTCTTCAATTTCATCTCCTTCTACTCTCCTCCCTTCCACTAATCTCCAGTCACACTGGCCTTTTGTCTGCATCTTAAATGTGTTGAGATTTTTTCCTGTCTTAAGCCTCTGTGCCCATTACTGTATCTGCTTTGTACACACTAAGATTCTTACATTTTGTTTTGTTACCATTCAACTGGTAATCCAAAGAACCTTCACTTATAAATCTACCTATTAAGCAGCCCTCTAGTCCCTATAATATTATCCTATTTTATATTTGTCATTACATACCAATACCTAAATTGTTCTTACTTTTTTTTGTTTTAACTAGGTTACGTATTTAATTTCTCTTTTCCCTGACTAGAGGCAGCTCCTTAGGACAGGAGCTGTATTCCTGAGTAATGCCAATGATGAGAACAGTGTCTGACACCACAGTAAGTATCCAACACATTAGCCTTTAGCACATGTGGCTACAGAGCCCTTGAAATGTAGCCAATGTAACTGTGGAAATGAATTTTTAAATTCATTTAATGTAATTAGTTTAAATTTCAATAGCCAAATCTGATTAATAGCTAACATATTCAACAGTACAGTTCTAGATAATCAGCTCTAATGCTCCAAAACAAACTAGCTTCTACCAGAGATGGTGCTGGTAATACATAAAATTTTTTTCCTCTTTCAATATCTTTTTCTTTCCCCATGACTGCATACCAACTGCTGTCCTTTTTGTAAGAAATTGTCAGCTCATAAATGTTACAGTCTAATGAGAATTCATGCTAAACATTTTTGATTGTTGATAGACATTTTAAAATAGAATTACTGCAATATAGAAGAACAGACATTGACTGTGACCTCACTAACAAATCACAAAATTAAAAAAGTATTTTAATACTTTATAAACTCAAAATGAAGAAAGTGCCATATGTGCTATTAATGGAAATGAAGGGGAAAAAAAAAAAACAGATAGTGATAAATGAACAAACCTTAAGAGTTCAGATCTTGATATCTTAAAAGTGGGAGACTAGGATTTTAAATCCAATATTTGGCAGGGGAGCTTCATAATCTCAGTCTGAAACACCTTTCTAGTTTGTGGAATAGACTTCAAGAGAGTTTACAGTTGGTATGGAGTCTTGAGTCTAAGTTAAAAAAAAAAAGTAAAAACAATAACAAAAATCCCTATCAGAAATCAAAGTCCAAGCTCTCAACACAAAATTAGTAAAGATTTTGAGTTGTACAACTATGGGTCATGGGCACCACAAGTTCATGAATTCACATATGATCTCAGATTCAGGATTATTCAAAACCTAAACTCCCAAAGACAGATTTTTAATGGAGACTTAGAAAGCATAGTCTATTGTCATGGTCCTTGTTATAATAAACAGTCTCCTTCAGCTGTGTTAATAAGAAAAGGAATTATTTCAGAAGTATTAAGATAAAGAATTTTTGCAAGGGCCAGCAAGCCAAGCTTTGTTGCTACAAAGCCAGGCAAGAGGCATACATCCTGGAGAAATATACACCATGCCACAGGAATGTTCCAGTGGAAAGCCCACTGCAACCAATATCCACTGCTTAGTTCCCATGTTGCTGGAGAT
This sequence comes from Bos mutus, assembly GCF_027580195.1. NCBI lineage: Eukaryota > Metazoa > Chordata > Mammalia > Artiodactyla > Bovidae > Bos > Bos mutus. The sequence goes on along the minus strand of NC_091621.1, from coordinate 18,071,505 downwards.
TATGCTGTAGACTTTGCATCATGACTGCCACAGCGATGATTTCACCAGGTGTTACTTCAGATTGCCTTTCTAGTATCCCTCAGGAGCTTCTCAATATGGAGTCTAGCTTCTCTAGGGGAATATCATGTCTAAAAATCTTTAAAATGTAGATTTTACACTTTCAGACTGTCTAGTGAAAAAAAAGAAGTCTAAAAGGAGTTATGAGTGGATACTGAATGAGCCAATCTGAAAAATGTGCTTCTTATGCTTCATCTCCCTAAATGTGAACTCTAGATTATGACTATATAGTATACGATTATACAATATGTTGTGATAATTATTGAATAATGTCCTAAAAATTTGTCACTAAACTGTGAATTTCATTAGAACAGATCACTCTATGTATTGATTACTTTTCCTTATCACCTGAAAAAATACAGACAATACTTGGTAAGTGAATAAATTCTAAATAGATTACAAAACTCTAGAACACAAGAGACTACAACTCCTTATTTTAACACAAACAGGAAAAAGGGGGATTTATAATATAAATTCCATGATATATTGAGGTAAATGTGACTTTTAGAGAAAGCCTACCATATTTATATACCTATAATTTATATTTCATGAGAAGTTGGTAATCCAAGGTATTTAGGTATAGAGACCAAATAGGCACAAATATTAGAGCATCTGAAAGCAAAAGGGACTAATATTATTTTTTAAGCTAACTAGGATTCTATGGAGTAAATAATATATACTTAAAGAATGTACATCATACATCATGACCAAGTAGGCTTTATCCCAGGGATGCAAGGATTCTTCAATATTCGCAAATCATTCAATGTGATACACCACATTAACAAATTGAAAGATAAAAACCATATGATTATCTCAATAGATGCAGAGAAAGCCTTTGACAAAATTCAACACCCATTTATGATAAAAACCCTCCAGAAAGCAGGCATAGAAGGAACATACCTCAATATAATAAAAGGCATATATGATAAACCCACAGCAAACATTATCCTCAATGCCACAATGGTGAAAAAAAATTGAAAGCATTTCCCCTAAAGACAGGAACAAGACCACTACTGTTCAACATAGTTTTGGAAGTTTTAGCCACAGAAATCAGAGAAGAAAAAGAAATAAAAGGAATCCAGACTGGAAAAAGTAAAACTCTCACTGCTTGCAGATGACATGATCCTCTACTTGAAAACCCTAAAGACACCACCAAAAAATTACTAGAGCTAATCAATGAATATAGTAAAGTTGCAGGATATAAAATCAACACACAGAAATCCCTTGCATTCCTATACACTAACAATGAGAAAACAGAAAGAGAAATTAAAGAAACAATTCCATTCACCATTGCAACAAAAAGAATAAAATACTTTAGAATAAATCTACCTAAACAAACAAAAGACCTATGTATAGAAAACTATAAAACACTGATGAAAGAAATTAAAGATGACACAAATAGATTGAGAAATATACCATGTTCATGGATCAGAAGAATCAATATAGTGAAAATGAATATACTACCCAAAGCAATCTATAGATTAAATGCAATCCTTATTAAGCTACCAACAGTATTTTTCACAGAACTAGAACAAATAATTTCACAATTTGTATGGAAATACAGAAAACCTCAAATAGCCAAATCAATCTTGAGAAAGAAGAATGGAACTGGAGGAATCAACCTACCAGACTTCAGACTATACTACAAAGCTACAGTCATTAAGAGAGTATGGTACTGGCACACAGACAGAAATATAGATCAATGGAACAAAATAGAAAGCCCAGAGATAAATTCATGCACCTATGGACACTTTATCTTTGACAAAGAAGGTGAGAATATACAATGGAGAAAAGACAATCTCTTTAACAAGTGGTGTTTGGAAAACCAGAGAAGGCAATGGCAAGCCACTCCAGTACTCTTGCCTAGAAAGTCCCATGGACAGAGGAGCCTGGTAGGCTGCAGTTCATGGGGTTGCAAAGAGTAGGACATGACTGAGTGACTTCACTTTCACTTTTCACTTTCACACATTGGAGGAGGAAATGGCAACCCACTCCAGTGTTCTTGCCTGGAGAATCCCAGGGACGGGGAAGCCTGGTGGGCTGCCGTCTATAGGGTCACACAGAGTCAGACATGACTGAAGCGACTTAGCAGCAGCAGCAGCTGGGAAAACTGGTCAACCACTTGTAAAAGAATGAAACTCGAACACTTTCTAACACCATACACAAAAATAAAAGATCTAAATGTAAGACCAAGAAACTATAAAACTCCTAGAGGAAAACATAGGCAAAACACTCTCTGACATAAATCACAGTAGGATCCTCTATGACCCACTCCAAGAATATTGGAAATAAAAGCAAAAATAAACAAATGGGACCTAATTAAACTTACAAGCTTTTGCACAACTAAGGAAACTATAAGCAAGGTGAAAAGACAGCCTGCAGAATGGGAGAAAATAATAGAAAATGAAGCAACTGACAGAGAATTAATCTCAAAAATATACAAGCACCTCCTGAAGCTGAATTCCAGAAAAATAAATGATCCAACCAAAAAATGGGCCAAAGAACTAAACAGACATTTCTCCAAAGTAGACATACATATGGCTAACAAACGCATGAAAAGATGCTCAACATCACTCATTTTCAGAGAAATGCAAATTAAAACTGCAGTGAGGCACCATCTCATGCCAGTCAGAATGGCTGCTATCAAAAAGTCTACAAACATTAAATGCTGGAGAGGATGCAGAGAAAAGGGAACCCTCTTACACTGCTGGTGGGAATGCAAACTAGTACAGCCACTATGGAGAACAGTGTGGAGATTCCTTAAAAAACTGGAAATAGAACTGCCTTATGACCCAGCAATCCCACTGCTGGGCATACACACTGAGGAAACCAGAACTGAAAGAGACACGTGTACCCCACTGTTCATCGCAGCACTGTTTATAATAGCCAGGACATGGAAGCAACCTAGATGTCCATCAGCAGATGAATGGATAAGAAAGCAGTGGTACATATACACAATGGAGTATTACTCAGCCATTAAAAAGAATACATTTGAATCAGTTCTAATGAGGTGGATGAAACTGGAGCCTATTATACAGAGTGAAGTAAGCCAAAAAAAAAAAAAAAAAAAAAAAAAAAAAAACCACCAATACAGTATACTAACGCATATATATGGAATTTAGAAAGATGGTAACAGTAACCCTGTATACAAGACAGCAAAAGAGACACTGATGTATAGAACAGTCTTTTGGACTCTGTGGGAGAGGGAGAGGGTGGGATGATTTGGGAGAATGGCATTGAAACATGTATAATATCATATATGAAACGAGTCGCCAGTCCAGGTTTGATGCAAGATACTGGATGCTTGGGGCTGGTGCTCTGTGGGAAAAGGCGAGGGTGGGATGATTTGAGAGAATAGCACTGAAACACGTATATTACCAATATTGAAATAGATGACCAGTCCAGGTCCGATGCATTAGACAGGGTGCTCAGTGCCAGTGCACTGGGATGACCCTGAGGGATGGGATGGGGAGGGAAAAGGAGGGGGGGTTCAGGATAGGGGACATATGTACACTCATGGTTGAGTCATGTCAATGTGTGGCAAAAACCACTGCTGCTGCTGCTGCTGCTAAGTCGCTTCAGTCATGTCCGACTCTGGGGTGCCATTGCCTTCTCCAAAACCACTACCATATTGTAAAGTAATTAGCCTCCAATTAAAATAAATTAATTAATTTAAAAAAAGAAAAGAAAAGAAAATCAGGAAGCCTGAAGGTGTGAAAGTGCTCCTGGTCATAGCATGGTGGCTGATTACATAGGCTGTAGGGGAACAGATCAATTTTTCTGGCTTGCATCCTGATACTGCCACCTTTTGGCAACAACTCCTGGGGTAGTTGTGAAAATTAAATGAACTAATTTATAAATTAGCACACAGTAAGTGTTCAAAATGGGTATGATTGTGTTAGACAATTGTGCAAGTATTTATAAAGACTTTTTTTTTTTGGTAAGGACTTGCAGTTTGACCAATTCTTAATCTTATTATCATTTTCTCTGTGAGGACTTAAATTTTTCATCTGTAAACCTGCTTTCTTGTTGATTTTTCCTTAATTTCACTTGGCCAGCCCAGTTGGAAAGACATTACTGTATTTTTCAAGAGGAGATGGTTGGCTTTCAAATATGGTATGTATTATATTTGTCAAGATCATTGGTATTTTATTATATCGAATATACTACTTTCTAGCATCTTAATATAGAGTAAATTGTCTAACTTTTCTAAATAGTCTCATCTTTGAAATGGGAACAGTAGAATATCTATGACAGTTTTTGTGCAGAATAAATATGTAAGTTACAGTGCATGACACAGAAGTACTCAATACATGCAGTTACTATAACTATTACTATCTTTATTGTACTTAGTCTTCTTAATCACATTCTTACTTCTGATGTGATTGTGATGTCAGTCTTTAATTTGTGGAACTTTAAGCAGAATATTCTGCAGTTGTTAATAAAATACTGACATATGCCAAAAAAAAAAAAGAGAATGTAATACAACAAGCTAAATAAACAGCCATTTAAACTGTAAGTGCTGACTTCATATTGATGAAAATCAGTGACCATATTTAGACCAGAGTTTTCTTCTCAACTTTGACCACCTTTAATTACTAGAATCCAAGTTTAAATGTTTTTAGTCTTTTAATAACCTGAGTTTTCCATATTGTAGGATTAGACTGTCAAGAAAGTTAATCTTCTTTACATAGACAACATAAGAGGATATGTAATTGTTCTATATTACTAGATAAAAAATAAATGAAAAATTTTTAATGTATAAAACAGACTCCCAGTTCCCAATGTAAGGATCTTGTAAGCTACCACTCTATCCAAAGAGTAAGTAAAAAGCTGAATATACTGAAAAATCAACAATCCTTCTAGGACCCATAAGAGTGGTGAGAATACAGGGCAAATTGTGAATTCACATGATCAGAAAGACACACAAGTGAATATAGAAAATAACTCTGTGGAGCAGAGATTTATGAGCCAAAACGACCACAGGAACCAGTACCAGGGTAGGAAAATCAGATCTGTAATTGACAAATTGATGAAAGCACAGTTTGGACGACTCTGGGAGATAAAAACTCTAGGGGGATCCAGTCATGGGTGAGCATGTACTGTTTGGAGAGATTTACATCCAGGAGCTCAACCAAGTTTCCACAGTATATTAGAGAAAATTCCCTCATGCTTCTGAAGGGAAAGGAAAGGAACCATTTTGAAACATACCAGAGCATTCTGCTCTTTATAAGGACTGACCTCAGAGGAAACAAATTAACCAGAGACTAACCTGATGGTGGTTATCAGAGCCTTAACACACCTGGGAGAAAGGTATTATTCAACTCCAGCCCACTCTACCCAGCCTCTTTCACTTAGAAGGGTATCATTCTAGAAAAATGAAAAACACCTGTGAAGTTCACAGTCCAGTGGCATAGGCTCCCTGAAAGATTGAGACCCCCATGACCCCACCTCACAGCCACATTACTAAAAGCCTGTTTACAGCAGTTCCTTTTCCCTAATACATCATGTTTGACTATTTAAAAAATTACAACACATACCAAAAAGCAAAACACACATTTGAAAATATTGAGCAAGCATCAAAATCAGACATGGTAAGGATATTGGAATTTTCAGACTAGGAATTTAAAACAATTATGATTAATATGCAAAGGACTCTAGTAGGTAAAATAGACAACATGCAAGAACAGATGGACAACATGAGCTGAGAAATGGAAATCCTAAGAAAGACCAAAAAGAAATGCTAGCGATTGGGAAAAAACAACAACAACACTGTAACAGAAGTGAAGAATGCCTTTGTTGGGTTTATTAAAGTGAACTGAAGTGAAAGTTATTCAGTCATGTCCAACTCTTTGCAACCTCATGGACTATATAGGCCATGAAATTCTCCAGGCCAGAATACTGGAGTGAGTAACCATTCCCTTCTCCAGGGGATCCTCCCAACTCAGGGATCGAACCCACATTGCAGGCAGATTCTTTACCAGTTGAGCTACAAGGGTTGGGTTTACTAGTAAACAAGATAAGCTGGGGAAAGACTCAACTTGAAGGTACTTCAGTAGAAACCTCCAAAACAGAAAAGCAAAGAGAAGAAAGGACTGAAAATCACAGAACTTAGTATCCAATGACTGTGGGGGCAATTAAAAGGTGTGACATACATTTAATGAGTATACGAGATGGAGAAAGAAGAGAATAGAAAAAATGTTTGAAAAAATAATGACTAGTAATTTCCCCCAAGTTAAGGTCAAATACCAAGCTACAGATCAGGAATTTCCAAAAACAACAAATAGAATAAATGGGGAAAAAAAAAAAAAACCTACACTTAGGCATATCATTTTCAAATTACAAAAAAAATTGAAGATGAAAATTTCTTAAAAGAAGCCAGAGGAGGGGGAAAACATATTACCTATACAGCAACAAAGGTAAGAGTTACATCCAGATTCTTTTCAGAAGCCATGCAAAAAAGAAGAGAATGAGTCAAATATTTAAAGTGCTGAGAGAAAAAAAAATACCAACTAAAATCCTCTACTCAATGAAGCTATTCTTCAAATAACTTCAATGTGAAAGAGAAATACTTTCTCAGACAAACAAAAATTGAGAAAATGTGTTGCCAGTAGACCTGCCTTGCAAAAAATTGAAAGTTCTCTAGAGAGAAGAAATTAATATGTCAGAAACTCAATGTACATAAAGAAAGCAAGAGCATCAAAGAAGGACTAAGTGAAAATTAAATCAAACTTTTATTTTTATTTTTCTTAATTCATCTAACAGGTAACATTTTTTTCAAAATAATAATAGTAACAATGGATTTGATAATAAGTGCTTATGCATATATCATATATATATACACATTTATGCTTATGTATGCTTATATATTACTGAAATAAATGGCAACAGTGACACAATGGATAAGAAGGAGGAATTAGGAATATTTTGTTATAAGGAACTCACACTGTCAGTAAAGTGGCATTGTAGTATTTAAAAGTAGACTTGTATTCATTGTAAATGTGTATTGTAAACTCTAGAATAACCACTAAAATATTAAAGAATAGAATATAACTGATGAGCTAAAAAAAGAGAAAATGGAATCATTTAAAATGCTCAATTAAAACCACAAAGGCAGAAAAAGAGTAGAGGATAAAATAAGAACAAAAAGGGCAACAAATAAAGCATAGCAACAAATATGGTAGATATTCATCCAAATGTAACAATAATCACTTTGAATGTCAGTGCTCTACAGGTGCCAGTCAAAAGACAAAGATTGCCAGAATGGATCAAAAGACTTGACCCAACTGTATGTTGTCCACAAGAAACTCACTTTAAATTTTGTTGTTCAGTTGCTAAGTCATGTCCAACTCTTTGCAACCCCATGAACTGTAGCACACCAGCCTCCCCTGTCCTTCACTATCACACTCATATCCATTGAGTATGTGATGCCATCCAACCATCTCATCCTCTACCACCCCCTTCTCCTCTTTCCTTCAATCTTTCCCAGGATCAGGGTATTTTCCAGTGAGTTGGCTCTTCATATCAAGTCATCAAAGTATTGGAGCTTCAGCTTCAGTATCAGTCCTTCCAATGAATATTCAGACTATGGTTTCCTTTAGGATTGAGTGGTTTAATCTCCTTGCTCTCCAAGGGACTCTCCAGAGTCTTCTTCAGAACCACAGTTTGAAAGCATCAATTCTAGAACCATAAAAATTAAAAGTAAGTGGCTGGATAAAACATACCATGCTGACATTGATAAAAATAAAGCAAGAGTAGCTATATTAATTATAGACAAGCAGGTTTTGAAGCAAGGAAAATTATCAGAGGTAAAGAGGGGCACACATAGATTCACCTAGTTTTTTTTTCTCCTATAGCTCTCTATTCTGTTACATCCATCTACTTGTCTATTATTTTCCAAATAGCACAGTGTCTTGATTACTGTAGGGCTTCCCTGATAAGCAGAATACATCATGAGAAATGCTGGGCTGGAGGAAGCACAAGCTGGAATCAAGATTGCTGGAAGAAAAAAAAAAAAAAAAAAAATTGCTGGAAGAAATAGCAATAACCTCAGATATGCAGATGACACCACCCTTATGGCAGAAAGTGATGAAGAACTAAAAAGCCTCTTGATGAAAGTGAAAGAGGAGAGTGAAAAAGTTGGCTTAAAGCTTAACGTTCAGAAAACAAAGATCATAGCATCTGGTCCCATCACTTCATGGCAAATAGATGGGGAAATAGTGGAAACAGTGTCAGGCTTTATTTTTCTGGGCTCCAAAATCACTGCAGATGGTGATTGCAGCCATGAAATTAAAAGACGCTTGCTCCTTGGAAGAAAAGTTATGGCCAACCTACATAGCATATTAAAAAGCAGAGACATTACTTTGGTCCGTCTAGTCTAGGCTATGGTTTTTCCAGTGGTCATATATGGATGTGAGAGTTGGACTGTGAGGAAAGCTGAGTGCTGAAGAATTGATGCTTTTGAACTGTGGTGTTGGAGAAGACTCTTGAGAGTCCCTGGGACTGCAAGGAGATCCAACCAGTCCATTCTGAAGGAGAGCAGCCCTGGGTGTTCTTTGGAAGGAATGATGCTAAAGTTGAAACTTCAGTACTTTGGCCACCTCATGCGAAGAGTTGACTCATTGGAAAAGACTCTGATGCTGGGAGGGATTGGGGGCAGGAGGAGAAGGGGACGACAGAGGATGACATGGCTGGATAGCATCACCAACTCGATGGACGTGAGTTTGAGTGAACTCCGGGAGATGGTGATGGACAGAGAGGCCGGGCGTCTAGTCAAGGCTATGATTTTTCCAGTAGTCATGTATGGATGTGAGAGTTGGACTATAAAGAAAGCTGAGCGCCAAAGAATTGATGCTTTTGAACTGTGGTGTTGGAGAAGACTCTCGAGAGTCCCTTGGACTTCAAGGAGATCCAACCAGCCCATCCTTAAGGAGATTAGTCCTGGGTGTTCATTGGAGAGACTGATGTTGAAGCTGTAAGTCCAATACTTTGGCCACCTGATGCAGAGAGCTGACTCACTTGAAAAGACCCTGATGCTGGGACAGATTGAGGGCTGGAGGAAAAGGGGATGACAAAGGATGAGATGGTTGGATGGCATCACTGACACAATGGACATGGGTTTGGGTGGACTCCGGAAGTTGGTGATGGACAGGGAGCCCTGGCGTGCTGCGATTCATGGGGTCACAAAGAGTCAGACACGACTGAGCGACTGAACTGAACTGAACTGAATTCCCTGATAGCTCAGTTGGTAATCTGCCTGCATTGCAAGAGACCCCCATTTGATTCCTGGATCAAGAAGATCCCCTGGAGAAGGGATAGGCTACCCACTCCAGTATTTTTGAGCTTCCCTTGTGGCTCAGCTGGTAAAGCATCTGCCTACAATGCGGGAGACCTGGGTTCGACCCCTGGGTTGGGAAGATCCCCTGGAGAAGGGAAAGGCTACCCACTCTAGTATTCTGGCCCAGAGAATTCCATGGACTGTATAGTCCATGGAGTCACAAAGAGTAGAACATGACTGAGTGACTTTCATTTCATTTCACTTGATTACTGTAGCTTTAAACTAAGTCTTGAAGATGGGTAGTATAGTGTTAATCCTCCAGCTTTATATTTTATATTACTTCTTCATGCTGTGTTGGCTATCCTTGGTCTTTTATCTCTCCACATAAACTTCATAATCAAATTGTCAATATAAACAAAATAACTTGCTGGGATTTTGACTGGGATTGCATTCAATCAATAAATAGAGCAACTTCGGAAGAACTGACATCTTAACAATACTGAGTCTTCCTATCCATGAAGATGGAATCTCTTCATTTATTTAGCTCTTTCAAAGTTTTGTTAGTCAGAGATCTGTAGTTTACCTCACATAGATCTTGTATATGTTTCATTAGATTTATACCTAAGTATAAATACTTTCACTTTTGAAGGTAATTTGGCAGTTTCTATAAAACTAACATACTCTTATCATACAATCCAGGAATCAGGCTCCTTGGTATTTATCAGAGGAGTTGAAAATTGTATCCACACAAAATGTGCACACAGATGTATATTGCGTCTTGATTCAGAATTGCCAAAACCTGGAAGCAACCAAGATATCTGTCAGTAGGTAAATGAATAAATAAACCTGCACATTCAGATGATGGAATATGATACATTGCTAAGAAGAAAGGAGCTGTGGAGTCATGAAAAGACATAGAGGAAACAAATACTAAGTGTAAGAAGCCAATCTGAAAAGGCTACATACTGTGTGTTTTCAATTATATCACATTTTGGAAAAGGCAAAATATAGGGACAGTAAAAAGAAAGTTTCCTCAAGGGAAGGAGAGTGGGATGAATAGATGGAGCACAGAGAAACTTTAGGGCAGTAAAAATAATCTATATAATATTATAATTATGGATACATAGCATTATTCACTTTTCCTAACCTATGAAATGTACAACACCAAGAACGAACCCTAATGTAAACTGTGGACTTTAGTTTATTGTAATTTGTAAATGTAGATTCATGAATTGTAACAAATACCACTCTGGTAAGTGATGTTGATAACAGGGGAGTTATGCCCATATATGTGTGCTTAGAAGGGGCAGGCTAAACAAGAAATTTTTGTACCTTCCGCATAATTTTGCGGTGAATCTTAAAACTGCTCTAAATTTTTAAAAAATTCTTTAAAAATAAGGTATAAGAAAACAAGAGGAATCTTTATTTCTAAATATTTAGATGGAAATTCTAGGATAATGTCCATGCAGTATTTATTGACAATAAAAGCATTTAAGCAAATTTATGTAATTATTATTAGGGAAATGAGACATTCTTTGACATTTTTCCTTTCACATTTACTTTGAATCTGCCTTTCATAAGAATCCATTTTTTGTTAATATTCTCTTCCTATCCCACATCCAGTAGGTGACACTCTTTCTTTTGCACTAAGAACTAAGTAAGAGTGGATGAATGAATGAGAGCAAACTCCAGCACCCTAAAATTCGTCTTCAGCTAGATGGTAAAATGAATCTGAGTTTGCAAACCCAGCAGATATTTTAAACTTAAAGCTAAGGCAATCTTTGTTGTTGACAATAATCTAGGTCACTGGGACACCTGGGGACATGGAATAACTGGGTTGTCTGATCTGTCAGGAAATTATTGCATGACTCTGTGGTTTTTCCTTGCCTCAGGCCATACGACAAATTTTTAGCTGATCTGGGAGTAAGTTCAAGAATCAAGATGACACCAAAGTATAAAATTTTTCATCAAATCTCTATTGAAGTTATAAGAAAATGTGATATAAACTTTTCATCTCTTTTTTTAATTTTTAATGTATAGGATATGATAATAAGAACAACAATGGTAAATATATAATATAAAGAAATAAAAAGCAACAAATATTAACTGCCACATATTGCCTCTTGAAGTGTTTAAAGCACATTTATCTCATACTGAGAGGTGATATTCAATTTTTCAAAGTATTAGCAAGTAACTTTAATAATACTTGAAATACTTGCATTTTGAACTATTCTTCCTATCTGAAAGAAGTCAACATTCCACTCTTCTACTTTCTCAATATTTTCTTTGTTTATACCTACTTTAGCGTTCATTGGAATTTAGTTTATCCTTTGGAAAAAGAGATGTATATTTATCTCTACCTTTGTAAGGGTTACGTTTTCTATTTTCCTTAACACCCCAGCTTTCATATTTGTTTCATTGTGTCTATCTCATTCCTAAAACATACTTTCTGGAATAAGATAAGGTAAAAATCAATAAATCAACCATTGGGGATAGACGGCCTACCAGACTTTAATTCCCAACACATTGATCACACAAATCCTTCTCTTCGTGGACTTAGTTTTTTATTATCATTCACTAGACCATGACTGTGAGTGCCCCCAGGCAAGAGACATGTTTTATTCATCTTTATTCTTTCTGCAAGGCCTAGTACAAGACTAACACATGGTAGGAATTCATGCAACATTTATTTAATGGTTAAGCAAAACAATAAATTAATTAAATCAAATTAATTCATTTTTCTTTAAGTTTATGCCACATAGACCTTCTGACATTATTCTCATAACATAGAGAATTTATTTGCATACATCAGTGATGACATTCCTAGTATGTGTTTTATTAACTCTCAAATTTTCCAGTATAACAAGACCTTATGTCCCTAAACTTTTTTACAGCCCAACCCTACAACATTTTAAAAAATCCAGGGTCAATGCACGATACTGGATGCTTGGGGCTAGTGCACTGGGACGACCCAGAGGGATGGTATGGGGAGAGAGGAGGGAGGAGGGTTCAGGATGGGGAGCACATGTATACCTGTGATGGATTTATTTTGATATTTGGCAAAACTAATACAATTATGTAAAGTTTAAAAATAAAATAAAATTAAAAAAATCCAACAAGTATATGTATACTTACTATTAAATTTATCATACCTCATGTTCTCTTTGTTCATATACTGGCCCCAAGTGGTTGTCAGAAGAAGAAAGCAGACAAAGTAAACAAGAATCTAGTCTATTGTATAAATAAATAGCCATACTATGTAGGACATTTCATGATTCCAGACCAAGTTCCCAAATTATGCAGTAAGTTAGAAGTTCAGATAAAATTTTTATTAATACAAAGTTGAATTTTTAAAGCTGCTTTCTAAATGGTCATAGAAAATTGATGTTATTATGAGTTTGAGAACCAACTATCTTTCTGATTGCTATTGCATCTCTTAGTTTTCACTGATAAATAGATTTAATCCATCTGCTTTAACCGTAAAATTGCCTTTCTGTTAAGTTTAAGTGAAGTCGCTCAGTCGTGTACAACTCTTTGCGACCCCAGGGACAGTGGTCTGCCAAGCTCCTCCGTCCATGAGATTTTCCAGGCAAGATACTGAGGTGGGTTGCCATTTCCTTCTCCAGGGGATCTTCCCGACCCAGGGATAGAACTTGGGCCTCTCACATTGCAGGCAGACTTCTTACTGTCACTGTTGCCACCTATATTCACATGGTAATTGAGTAGCTCAGACAGAGTAAATATACCAATTGTGAAAGTATGGCTTCATTTTCTAATATTCACAAGTTTTCCCAAATATTCTGTTATTATAGAGTGCAGCACATTGAAAATCTGATTTACAGTGTGGTTTACATTTTAGGATTTTAGTTACAATAGGTAGAAATAGACTTCAATCTTTTTTTAAGCCAGTGTGACCCAAACTGAGGCAAAAGACAGCAGAAACAATCCCAACTATTATGATATTGCCAATATAGATTAGATTTCAAAAGTCAACCTAGAGCTATTTCAAGTACAAAAGTGTGTTTATAGAAAACGGTAACACAAAATGTTACTTTCTGGTAGTGAAGGCAAGTCTCAATACTATCACAGACACTTTTTCTGGGACTTTCCTCCATAATCAACCCTCACAGTTACATGCAGCCCCCAGCAACCTCTCTGGTCACTTTTCCAGACATGATGACATCTTCAACAGTCTCATCAATATCATAACAATAGCTATATATTTTGCAGTAACTGTATTCATTACTTAGAGCACAATTAAAGGGGTAATTGGGAGATTTTATTACTTATATTTTACTTTGATTAAACATTTGGAGATCGGCTGAACAATAATTTAAATAATAGAAAAGATCTGAAACTATGACAGTCAAACTTGTGAATTGTTCCTATTGTTTATTCTAACTGATTGCTTTTGCTTGTGGAGAATTCCCACTTCCAGCATAAGAATAAAGATGATGTTAAGAAATATTAGTTCAATATCTTTTGCCCAGTTTTATAGAAAATATTGGCTGGAAATATATATATTTTTACCCACTTCTGCATAAATGATCTGATAAGAAAATGCTTTCATATTAAGGAAAATAAATTTAATAGAGTGTTGGTTAAGAGATGAGGCTTAAATAATTTATCTTTATTCTTTCTATAATCCAACTAATATAAAAGTAAATGTATTTTTAAAAGAGTATAAATCCAAAAGGACAAGGAAAATGAGATAATATGTGACAGTAGAAGGTGATAACATTTGTCAGCAATCTTTTGTCAATGAGAAAGTGATGGTTTAGTGGGATGGAGGAAACTTAGAAAACTTAAGACCATGACAGACAGACCTCCTTTTATTAGGCTTCCCTTTATCACACTTGGCAGATATTGTGGGTGTTCTTTCAATTGAATGTTTGTGGCAACCCCACCTTGATAAAATCTATTGACACCATTTTTCCAACAGCACTTGCTCACTTCCTGTCTCTGGGTCACATTTTAATAATTATCACAATATTTCAAATTGTTCATTTTTAATATATTTGTTGTGCTCTGTGATCAGTGATCTTTGATATTACTCTTACAATTGTTTTGACATATCTTGAACTACATACATATAAGATAGCAAACCTAATCAATATGTTCTAGCTGCTCCACCAACTGGCCATTTCGCCATCTGTCTTCCTCTTCCTGAGCCTTCCTACTCCCTGAGACACAACAACATTGAAATTAGACCACTTAATAATCCTACAATGGCCTCTAAGCGTTCCAGTGAAAGGAACAGTCACATGTCTCTCACTTAAATCAAAAGCTAGAAATGATTAAGCTTAGTGAGGAAGGCATGTCAAAAGCTGAGACAGGCTGGAAGCCAGGCCTCTTGCACCAACACTTATCCAAGTTCTCAACACAAAGGAAAATCTCTTGGAGGAAATGAAAAGTGCTACTCCAGTGAAGGCCCAGATAAGAAAGTGAAACAGTCTTATTGCCAGTATGGATCTTCTAGACAGAAGATCAAACCAGCCACACAATTTCCTTAAGCCATAACCTAATCCCAACCTAATAAGGCCCTGGTTTTCTTCACTTCTATGAAGTCTTAGAGGTGTGACCACTACAGAAGAAATGTTTGAAACTAGCAGAGGTTGGTTTATGAGATTTGGGAAAAGAAGCCATCTTCATAACATAAAAGTGCAAGGTGAAATAGCAAATGCTGATGCAGAAGCAGCAACAAGTTATTCAGAAGATTTAGCTAAGATATTGAATGATGGTGGCTACCTAAACAACAGGTTTTCAGTTAGGCAAAACAGCATTATATGGAAGCAAATGCCGTCTAGGACTTTCATAGCTACAGACAAGAAATCAGTGCCTGGCTTCAAAGCTTCAAAGGACAAGCTGGCTCTCTTGTTGAAGGCTAATGGAGCTGATACCTCGAAGTTGAAGCCAATGCTCATTTACCATTCCCCAAAATTCTAGGATTCTTAAGAATTATGCTAAATCTACTCTGCACTATCAATGAAACAACAAAGCCTGGAAGACAGTGCATCTGTTTATAATATGATATCCTAAATATTTTAAGCCCACTGTTGAGACCTACTGCTCAGGAAAAAAAAGAAAAGAAAAAATTCCTTTAAAAATATTTTTGCTCATTGACAATGCACCTGGTCATCCAAGAACTCTGATAGAAATTAATGTATTTTCACACCTGGAAGCACAGCATCCATTCTTTAGCCCATGGATCAAGGAGTAATTTCAACTTTCAAGTCTTATTCTTCAAGAAATTCAGTTTTGAATTTCTTTTTTTTTTTCTCTGTGATTAATTCTAATTTTAATTTTATTTTTAAACTTTACATAATTGTATTAGTTTTGCCAAATATCAAAATGAATCCGCCACAGGTATACATGTGTTCCCCATCCTGAACCCTCCTCCCTCCTCCCTCCCCATACCATCCCTCTGGGTCGTCCCAGTGCACCAGCCCCAAGCATCCAGTATCGTGTATCGAACCTGGACTGGCAACTCGTTTCTTACATGACATTTTACATGTTTCAATGTCATTCTTTCAAATCTTCCCACCCTCTCCCTCTCCCACAGAGTCCATAAGACTGTTCTATACATCAGTGTCTCTTTTGCTGTCTCGTACACAGGGTTATTGTTACCATCTTTCTAAATTCCATATATATGCGTTAGTATACTGTATTTATGTTTTTCCTTCTGGCTTACTTCACTCTGTATAATAGGCTCCAGTTTCATCCACCTCATTAGAACTGATTCAATTGTATTCTTTTTAATGGCTGAGTAATACTCCATTGTGTATATGTACCATAGCTTTCTTATCCATTCATCTGCTGATGGACATCTAGGTTGCTTCCATGTCCTGGCTATTATAAACAGTGCTGCAATGAACATTGGGGTACACGTGTCTCTTTCCCTTCTGGTTTCCTCAGTGTGTATGCCCATCAGTGGGATTGCTGGATCATAAGGCAGTTCTATTTCCAGTTTTTTAAGGAATCTCCACACTGTTCTCCATAGTGGCTGTACTAGTTTGCATTCCCACCAACAGTGTAAGAGGGTTCCCTTTTCTCCACACCCTCTCCAGCATTTATTATTTGTAGACTTTTGGATCGCAGCCATTCTGACTGGTGTGAAATGGTACCTCATAGTGGTTTTGATTTGCATTTCTCTGATAATGAGTGATGTTGAGCATCTTTTCATGTGTTTGTTAGCCATCTGTATGTCTTCTTTGGAGAAATGTCTATTTAGTTCTTTGGCCCATTTTTTGATTGGGTCGTTTATTTTTCTGGAGTTGAGCTGTAGGAGTTGCTTGTATATTTTTGAGATTAGTTGTTTGTCAGTTGCTTCATTTGCTATTATTTTCTCCCATTCTGAAGGCTGTCTTTTCACCTTGCTAATAGTTTCCTTTGATGTGCAGAAGCTTTTAAGGTTAATTAGGTCCCATTTGTTTATTTTTGATTTTATTTCCAATATTCTGGGAGGTGGGTCATAGAGGATCCTGCTGTGATGTATGTCAGAGAGTGTTTTGCCTATGTTCTCCTCTAGGAGTTTTATAGTTTCTGGTCTTACATTTAGATCTTTAATCCATTTTGAGTTTATTTTTGTGTATGATGTTAGAAAGTGGTCTAGTTTCATTCTTTTACAAGTGGTTGACCAGATTTCCCAGCACCACTTGTTAAAGAGATTGTCTTTAATCCATTGTATATTCTTGCCTCCTTTGTCAAAGATAAGGTGTCCATAGGTGCGTGGATTTATCTCTGGGCTTTCTATTTTGTTCCATTGATCTATATTTCTGTCTTTGTGCCAGTACCATACTGTCTTGATAACTGTGGCTTTGTAGTAGAGCCTGAAGTCAGGTAGGTTGATTCCTCCAGTTCCATTCTTCTTTCTCAAGATCGCTTTGGCTATTTGAGGTTTTTTGTATTTCCATACAAATTGTGAAATTATTTGTTCTAGCTCTGTGAAGAAAAGAACTGCTGCCTTATAGTGATTTTGCTGATTGATCTGGAAAATGTAAATTGAAAACCTTCTGGAAAGGATTAACCATTCTAGGTGTCATTAAGAACATTCATAGTTCATGGGACAAGGTCAAAATGTTAAAATTAACAGGAGTTTGAAAGAAGCTAATTCCAGCCATAGATGACTTTCAGGGGCTCAAGACTTCAGTAGAGGAAATAATTGCAGATGTGGTAGAAACAGCAAGAGAATTAGAAGAGAAGCCTTTAGGGTGTGATTGAATTGCTGCAATCTAATGATAAAAACTTGCTGGATGAGGAGTTGCTTCTCCTGGATGAGCAAAAAAAAAAAAAAAGTGGTTTCTTGGGATGGAATCTATTCCTGGGAAAGATGCTGTGAAGATTGTTGAAATGAAAATGAAGGACTTAGAATATTATATAAACTTAGTTGATAAAGAAGCAACAGTGTTTGAGAGGACTGACTCCAATTTTGAAAGAAGTTTTACTGTGGGTAAAATGCTATCAAACAATACTACCTGCTACAGAGAAATTTTTTTGTGAAAAGAAGAGTCAACCAATGTGGCAAACCTCATTGCTATGTTATATTAAGAAATTGCTACAGCCACCCTAGTCTTCAGTAACCACCACCCTGGTCAGCCAGCAGCCATGAACATTAAAGCATCCACCAGAAAAAAAAGATTATGACTCACTGATGGCTCAGAGAGTGGTCAACATGTTTTAGCAATAAAATATTTTTAAATTAAGGTGTATACATTGGCTTTTTAGACATAGTGCTATGCACACTTAATAGACTACAGTACAGTATAAACACACTTTTATATTTACTAGGGAACAAAAAACTTCATGTCACTCACTTAATTGCAGTGGTCTGCAACTAAACTTGCAAAATCTCCAAGATATGCTTATGTAAGGAAACCACTAAGTCCTAAAGAGTTCTGAGTTGGTCCTTAGAAGCACAATTTCCTTAGAAGACAATGTTGCAATCTTAATGTACTTTATAAAAAAGTAGATGACAGGCAGTGTGATACAGTATATGTGCTACTTAGCTTAGGCTGTAGCTGTTATTAACCAAGAATGTCCAAGCTAGGGTTGGTCAGTTAAAATACTAATTAATAATGTACAATTGAGTTGTGGTCAGGCAACATTTTAGGGAAGGCCCTACTCCAGGCATGGCTAATCTCTTTTTCTGTTATCCATATCTTAATTATCATCCAAAGCTGGCTGGTTAATATTACTAAATGTTGGTAAAATATGTTGCCTCGTTGGATGAATATTGGATATGAATTCTCATTAGTAAAATGAAAATTATTAGATTATTCAAAATAAAAGTGAAAGTGAAGTCTCTCAGTCGTATCCGACTCTTTGCGACCCCATAAACTGTAGCCTATCAGGCTCCTCCGTCCATGGGATTTTCCAGGCAAGAGTGCTGGAGTGGATTGCCATTTCCTTCTCCAGGGGATCTTCCGACCCAGGAATCGAACCCAGGTCTCCCACATTGCGGGCAGACGCTTTACCGTCTAAGCCACCAGGGAAGCCCCTATTCAAAAAATAGGTTCATTGCATAAAAATATTTTAGAGACTCTCCCATGCTTGTGTACCCAGGTATAAGAAGCCAGCTAGGTCTATTTTCTTTACTTGAAAAATGCCTTGTGCTGAATTACTAAGTGGAATTCCTATGTTGAAGTTCACAGCTTCATGAACCCTGGAGTTTTTGCAGAATTCCAAATATATGGTTTACAGAATTCTACCCTGAAACTTTGACATTTGTCAAATCTACCATTTCAGAAAGTGGTAATAAAAAACAACTAAAAGAACAAAGACCTATGGATTCTTGATTTAACAGGAAAGATCATACGAAATATTTCTTTTGTGTCTGTAGATGGGGGAGACACTTGGTTTGAGAATAACCTTTTTTATAACCTGGCAGCAAGGTTAGAGTGCTGCTGCTGCTGCTAAGTCACTTCAGTCGTGTCCAACTCTGTGTGACCCCATAGATGGCAGCCCACCAGGCTCCACCGTCCCTGGGATTCTCCAGGCAAGAACACTGGAGTGGGTTGCCATTTCCTTCTCCAATGCATGAAAGTACCACCTGGTAATGAATGGAGTAGCTAGAATCATTCACCTCAAATAAATTTTTAGTGGACATCTATTATCTACCATAAAAGACTTAAGAACTGTGCATAACCAAATTGTATTAGATCAGTAACTAATGGTAGTTACTGAGGATGAGACAGAAACAAAAGAATCAGAAGTGTGCCCAGGAGTAGACAGAGCCCCGATTCCCTCCTTCACAACTTAAATAGCCTCCTTCCCTATTTACAAAAGAGAAAGCTTTATTTTGGAGAAACTGAACCAAAGTCTCCAAATTTGAGGCAAGGAAGAGGGCAGTGTAAGGCCTGTTCTTAGAGACTGAGTAAGTGAATGTCTTCCTGCTCAACAGAGAGATCTACAGTGTCTTCCTAGGATTTTAAGTGCTTGGATACCCAATGCTGAGTCCTGGAGGTTGCACACTAGCTTAGAACTCAAGGGTTTCTTTGCATGTACCACCTGACTCAAGAGAAAAGACCTCCAGACTTTGATATTTGGGGTCTCCAGGTCAGGTTCTTATCCCAGAAACCGTAATGTAAAGCCCAACAGGAGTCCATAAGCCAACAGAGCTCATTCTCCACTTCTTAGAGCTTCATTCTCAGAAATTACTGGACAATCAAGCATCTCCAGATAAGCTAAAAAAAGTATCCAACATGAGCGAGCAGACCAACACAAACAGATGAAAATGAAACTCAGAAGAAATAAACTCACAAAAAAGGCAGGGGGGTAGACAAAATAAATTTTCAAAAATATAACTTCAAGGCTAATCAAGATAAGATATGTGAATATTATCTATAGGGATCAGATAATTACACTATGTTATCATTTTTGGATAAGAAAAAATTTTACAACTATAAAGTAAGAACAGGATTCCTTTTTAAAAAAGTAATGACCAGAGTATAAGAAATAATTATTAGTGTTAAAATGCTGATGCATTTTAAATATCAAAATTGTTAAGAAAAACATCTAGAAAGTAGAACAAGGGACAAGAAATATTTAAATGTTCATATTTTAAGGAACCAGTTTCAAATGTGGCTAATAGAAGGTCTTGGAAAGAGATAAAGAAGAGAGAGAGAAAATGTTAGGAAAATATTAAAAAGAAATAATAAAATAAAATTTCTCAGAACTTAATGGCTGTGTTAAGAAACATAGCCTTTTTCCTGCAAAATAGTGGTGAAAATGTGAACCATTTTTCAAGGGACATCATCATGAAATTTCAAAAGTAGATAAATGAAAAGATCTTACATGCTTCCAGAGAGTTAAAAGAAATAAAGGTCAAGGGTGTCAGGCAAGTGGTGTCAGGAATCAGAAAGGTATGGGACTTCACAGTATAAACATTGATGATTAGGAGACAATGGTATAATGATTTTTAAAATCTGAAGAAGAATTATTTCTAAGTTCAGAGTGCATGCCCTGGCACAATTCAATCACAAAAGAGGGTAGGAAAAAAGATTTCGAACATGCAAGGAATCAAAAATGTAGTTTTCAAAATCTGCTTCTCAGGAAGCTAAGGGAGAATGTTTGCTCCAACAAAACAAGGGATCAATCCAGGAAGGAAGAAAGCATGAGCTCCAGAAAAATTGGGTAGGACATTCAACAAAGGAGAAATGGCAAGAGAATGTACTAAAATCTAAGGGCATGCTACTGAAGCCCAGTGCCAAGAAGCCCAGTGCTATCGCAGGCTGCAGAGCCTTCAGGTCAGACTGGCCAAAGACGAAATTAACCTGGTGCTGCGCCCAGTGCATAGTGATGATTTGATCAGCCAGGATGCAAATGACCAACCACGGCTTCCAGAAAGGTACAATTCCTGTGATGCAGACAGCACAGGTGGGATCAAAACAGATCCTGGCACTGACATAGTGATCGCTCTGTGGAAGCACTAGGTAAAATGTCCTCTGTCATTTGTTTGGGAGTGGCATATATTCTAAAGCACTGAGTATCAAGTTATGCAATCTATATTATAAATGTTGTGACTAGATAAAAGTAGAAAATTTTTAGAAAAGGGAATTCCCTAATGGTCCAGTAGTTAGGGCTCCCTGCTGCCACTGCATGGTCTTGATCTCTAGTTGGGGAACTAAGATCCTGCATGCCATTCAAATAATAAATTAAAAAATACAATAAATAAATGAATATGGTATCTCACTTAACATCACAAACAACATTGTGAAATACACACTATAAAAAAAGAAATAGAAAAAAATGGATTTAATATTATTCTGAAAATATTAATCCAAATTAGGTTAATTCCATCATACTTCAGGTACATAATTGCTTCTTTTGTTAAACTTCAGTTTTAAAATTCCATAAACCACATGTAAGTTCTGTTGAGTCTTAAGAAATAATATATACATAATCATAACTTCCTGTCAATTTCTAATATACTAATTGTTATTGTGTTCAAAATACAATAAAGAAAAATATTCTTCTTTTTTTTAAACAACTTTAAATGCCATTAGCTCCATTTTCTGGGTTTTTCTATGTGATACAATATGAGTAAAATAGAATAATTTCTAAATAATTATTGAATGGAATAAGTATGATAATGTAATTTTCAGGAAATGATTCATTGTCAATTTATCTAAACTTAGGTCTCCTTGTTCTTTCTATCCTCTTTTAAATACTTTCTCCTTATGAGTAACTATTTCAAGCTAGTGTTATAAAAAAGATCTATTTTACACCACTTAATTTTAATTTCAACTTTATTTTCATTTTTTACTTTTTTTTAAATAATTCATTGTTAGTAGTTTGGAGGGAAATATCAGGTGTGAGATATTCATATAAGCTATTGGCCAAAATGAAGCTTTTGGATTATCTATGAATTCAGCCATCCATCCTTTCTTTCTCTGCAGTCTTTTCCTTTTTTTTCATCCTCATAGTTCTCAAATTGGGAATTTACTATAATAGGTATTGATGTTTATACAGCATCTTCCATCCTTATAAGAGTATGAGGATATATTTTCTCTTTATAGAGATGGATTGAATTCATCTTTTTGAATTATCAAGCAAAGGCTATTTCAAAACCATAAGCTCTTTGCAGACTTCTTACAATAACCCTTATTATTCATAGAATCACAAGCCTCAAAAACCAGGAGAACTCACATTGACCCTATTATTACCGCTAGGTAGAAACAGTGGTCTTTTGCACTGAAGTACTCCCCCCAAAGAAAGCATCATAAAACAAAGAAATATACACAGTTTGCCTAACAGATTTAGCCTGAGTGTGCAAAAGGAGGGAAGATTCTAATTTCCTGTGGGTAGAAGTATAAATTGGTCTCAGGAAATTTGGTAACGTGTATAATACTCAAAATATATACATAATGTTTATATTATACTGCTGCTTATAAAAGCAAAAAATGGAAACAAAATGTTTATTTAAACAGTTATAAGTAAACTGTAATACATATAAGCAATGGAAAAATATGTTATAATTAAAATTAAAAGGCAAATCTATATTCACTCTTGTGAAAGGACATTCATAATATATTGATAAATAAAGGTGTCAAGGAAGATGGGATTTTATTCTGAAAGTGTATACACCAAAATCTTAGCATTGATACACTGGGTATTGATAGTTCATGTAATATTAGTTTTATTTAATTTTTTTAATTTATGCCTAAAAGTATCATTTTTTTCATTTTAATAATTTAACAAAGAAAAATTATATGCTATAAAAATGAAAATTTTTAGTGAAATTTCAAGTTCTCATGAAGTTCTGATAATTGTGATACTTCTCATAAAGCCATGCTATTAACAAAGCAAAGTCATATGCTTTTCTAAAATTGCTAATGATTTTTCAACCATTTTAACAAATAATTCTGATATATTTATTTGTCAGCAAAGGCAAAAATCCCATTAATATGATCTTATCCTTTGTTATTGAAAAGTTTACAGGTGCAGTGATTAAACACAGGAGCATAGAGAGAATTCCCTGAATTATTTTTTTCATCCTACTTCTTAAAGGCAACAAACCTCTAGTTCCCACCATTTAGAGTATACATTGCTTTGTTTTAATAGCTGACTTCTCTTTTTATTTATAGGTATGGACATGAATAGGTTTATAATAACCTTAAATTGAGCTCCTTAAAATCTGAATCCTATTTAGCTGCAGTATCATGCTATTTAAATGACTTTGAAGCTTTCATTGTATAAATACCAAAAATAAAAATGGATTACAGTTATTCTTGGATATTTGAAGAGCTGCCAGAAACTAAAGGAAGCCAACTCTGTCTGGACTGTTTTGAGACCAGTGACTTTTGGTCTTTTGTTTGTTTGTAGGTTAAGTTGAGAACATAATGAAACCAATGGACCCTCCTCCCAGAAAAGTGTTCTTAGGCACATTTAAAAATTATTTTTATATACAATATCAAGTGTTCACAGAGTTCCCTGAAGCACATGTTTTTAATGGACAGATTAGAATTAGTGGGTGAAACAAGAAGAGAAGCTGAATTCATTTCTTTATAAGAAGTTTCTAACAAAATAGAAGTTTCCAACAATGTGCATTGCTTCATTAGGTACTCAGTAAGGATGGCTAAGTATATTTGGGAAGCACATTGACTGAAAGAGCATAGGAGAAATTCCAACCTCCAAACTGAAGTTTGGCAAGATGACCCCAGACAGTAGTTTAATTCTAATATTTTATTATGAGATTTAAATAAGGTTAGTGTATTTAATCCAATAGGTGGGCTTTAAGTACATGACATGACTCAGCTGGTAAAGAATTGGCCTGCAACGCAGGAGACACAGAAGATGCAATTTTGATCCTTGTGTTGGGAAGATCCCCTGGAAAAGAGAATGGCTACCCACTCCAATATTCTTGCCTGGAAAATCCCATGGACAGAGGAGCATGGTGGGCTACAGTCCACGGTGTTGCAAAGAGTCGGACACGACTGAGCACGATGCACAAGGACATGACAGGACTTAACATATGTCCTGCTGCACTGCTTTCTGCCACTCTTTATTTTCTCATCACTAAGGCAGTACACGGAGAAGGCAACGGCACCCCACTCCAGCACTCTTGCCTGGAAAATCCCATGGACGGAGGAACCTGGTGGGCTGCAGTCCATGGGGTCGCTAAGAGTCGGACAAGACTCAGCGACTTCACTTTCACTTTTCACTTTCACCTATTGGAGAAGGAAGTGGCAACCCACTCCAGTGTTCTTGCCTGGAGAATCCCAGGGACGGGGAAGCCTGGTGGGCCGCCGTCTCTGGGGCCTCACAGAGTCGGACACGACTGAAGCGACTTAGCAGCAGCAGCAGCAGCAGGGCAGTACAAGTGTTTGGTGTTGTCTCTCTTGGTCCTTCTTATGATTTCTGTTTCAAAATGATGGTCTGACCACAAGCATATAGCTCTTTTCATCCCTGCAACCTCCTAAGTTGACAGCTTAGAAAACAAAGAGGTATACACTTCACAGCTCTGAAGAAATAGATGAAGATGCAATCAACAGACAAAAAACTCATGTATTTTAGAAGATGACAAAAGGGAAAAGGATGAGGAATGGCAGGAAGCTATAGACTGGGATGAATGCAAAGAACTCTGTAGGCAACAGGATTAAGAAGAGATTTAACTTGCTCTAGGAGACTCTTGTCTGGAGAATCCCAGGGACAGGGGAGCCTGGTGGGCTGCCATCTATGGGATCGCACAGAGTCGGACACGACAGAAGCGACTTAGCAGCAGCAGCAGCAGGAGACCCTTAAGTGATGTTGACTCAGAGACCCTGAGGTTAGCAGACAGTAGAAGTCTCCCACCACCACTTATAGTACCCCTGTTATCAGACTCAGCAATGGACAGAAAGCACATTTCATCTCTCTAGAAAAATGGCATCATATATTTCTGGATCATAAGCACAACTTTTTAAATGTAAAACTATAGAGTAAAACTCTCCTTATTCTGGCATTTAGAGACTTTTTCTACTTTAATGGTTTCTCACATCCACTCCTATAATATGAAGTCTGCTGAACTTTTTATACACAGACCTTTTTATACAGACCTTCCTATTTTTCCCCTTTCTTAAATGTGAGCTTAAAACCAGTCTTCAACACAGATTGGAAGATATCTGCAACATGACAGAAGAAAATCAGTAGAAATACATAATTTTTATACCATGATGAGAATTTGTTTAAAATCAAATATTTTTTTCAGAGGGGCTAAATAAGTTATAATACACTGAAAACAAGATTCGTATGTTGTGAGAAAAAAAATCCACGAACAAAAAATAGCTTCTAGAAATTAAAAAAAGTTGGAAGAATTTCATTAATTGAAAGATGAAAGAATATCTTTAAAAATCTAGAATATATAGAAAGGTAGACAAGAAATAAAATGCAAAATATCCTAGTTAGAATCTATAACATCTGACTACAATATAATTGCCTGAAAGAACAAAAAGGTAAAAATTGTAAAGTGTAAGGCAAGCTTAACAATTATTTTTTAATTAAAAAAAAAAAGTCATAGCTAAAATTCCCAGTGCTCAAGAATTATGCTAGACATTGGTAAGCACCTGAATAAGGTTATTTACTTTGTAAAGTAAAAGCATAAATGAAGTTGTGATCAACTCTATTCTGGAGTTTTTAGAAGTCACCAAATAACATATATGAAGAGTACTAGAACTAATATGTCTGAGAATTCAGTATTAGAGGAAGTAAAATTGAGTAGAAAGAGAGAGCAGCACATGCAAGGTTCTGGTGTGAACAAATGAAAACTGCCTACTGCTCTATGCTGCTGCTGCTGCTGCTGCTAAGTCGCTTCAGTCGTGTCCGACTCTGTGCGACCCCATAGATGGCAGCCCACCAGGCTCCTCCATCCCTGGGATTCTCCAGGCAAGAGTACTGGAGTGGGTTGCCATTTCCTTCTCCAAGGCATGAAAGTGAAAAGTGAAAGTGAAGTCGCTCAGTCGTGCCTGACTCTTAGCGACCCCATGGACTGCAGCCTACCATGCTCCTCCGTCCATGGGATTTGCCAGGCAAGAGTACTGGAGTGGGGTGCCATTGCTGCTCTATGGTGATCATTAAAATATGTAATAAGCACCAGCTCATCAGAACACACACAGCAATCAACTAGGACAGCCACCAGCTCTACACAATTAGTATGACTTACCTGGCCGGTGTCACTCCTGCTGGTACAGACAAGGAAGGGCAAGTTCCTTGGTCAGTTATTTCCAATTTCAGCTGTTTGGGTCCAAAGCACAATTTTTAAAATGAGCAAATATGATCTGGGGAAAATAAAAGAATGAATGCTAGATTTAAAAAAATAAAACAGATGAGGTAGCTTTGCTTTTTAAGGAATACAGTCTTATAAAGTGACAACACCAAATATTCTTTTAAAGAAAGAACATAAATGCCTACATCTCTAATCTCTTTCATTGGTGTATAAATAGCCACCCTTTCTCCTCTAGAATCTATCCTCTATCTATCTATGTGTCTATACACCTGTAAGTCCTCAATTTTAAACTCAAGAACAGGTTTTATATATTTTTACTCATAGGCTAAGAAATAACTGACTTTATTTTAAGGCAATGGATGCCTGATTTAGGGCTTCCCAAGTGGTGCTATTGGTAAAGAACCCCCCTGCCAATGCAGGAGACATAAGAGATGCAGGTTCTATCCCTGGGTCAGGAAGATCCCCTGGAGGAGGAAATGGCAACCCATTCCAGTATTCTTGCCTGGAAAATTTCATGGACAGAGGAGCCTGGTGGGCTACAGTCCATAGTGTAGCAAAGAGTCCATAGAGTCGCAAAGAGTCGGACGTGAATGAGAAACTTAGCATGCACCATGCATGCCTGATGTACCTTTCAGTGGAAGTTTTGATAATAGGGTTGCAGGGTTTCATGGACACCAGAGGAGGCAAAACAAGAGGATTAGAAAAGGTGCTAGAAACAAAGATTTATTAAAAGTCCACCATGGTTCTGGTACTATATTCTACCCTGGAGATTCAGAAATGAATTACTACACTGATAAGTAAGAGCCATGAAAGTGGTAGGGCTTCTCTGGTGGCTCAGATGGTAAAGAATCCACCCACAATGCAGGAGACCTGGATTCGATTCCTGGGCTGGGAAGATCCCCTGCAGGAGGGCATGGCAAACCACTCCAGTATTCTTGCCTAGAGAATCCTCATGGACAGAGGAGCCTGGTGGGCTACAGTCCGTGGGGTCACAAACAGTCAGATACAACTGAGTGACTAAGCACAGCACAGTTGATTGTCTATTTGGGGGGCGCTTCCCTGGTAGTTCAGTCAGTAAAGAATCTGCTTACAGTGCAGGTGACCAAGTTTTAATCCCTGTGTCAGGAAACTGCCCTTGAGAAGGAAATGGCAAACCACTCCAGTATTCTTGCCTGGAAAATCCCATGGACAGAGGGGCCTGGTGGGCTACAGTCCATGGAGTCACAAAGAGCTGGACACTTTAAGTCGCTGAGTCGTGCCCGACACTTTGCGACCCCATGGCCTATAAAGTCCATGCATTCTCCAGGCCAGAATACTGGAGTGGGTAGCTGTTCCCCTCTCCAGGGAATCTTTCCAACCCAGGGATTGAACACAGGTCTCCTGCATTGCAGGCGGATTCTTAACCAATTGAGCCACAAGGGAAGCCCAATGAGAGTGGTAAATTTTGAGTGATAGAATAAACAGAAAAAACTAGTCTATTCTTTGAAACAAAACTCAACCCTATCGGAATCTTCAAATTTGATTACTGTAGGCTACAAAAGAGTGAGAATGTTATTTCCAACTCTCTCACCTGAGAGCTGGAAAAATAGGTTATGCTCGATTGACTTTGAAGGAATTAATTAACTGAGAAATTATGAAGTTTATGTTTCAACTAAGTTTAAAGGGTAGTAAATTCACAATAGGCAACTTTGTTTTCATATTTTATGTCACAAATATTTTTTTTCTTCAAAAGTGAGGATGTTTTCAAAAGTTAAAAATTGCAGAGATTAAGATTTGCTGCTTGTCTCTGCTTCCGTTGATAGGATCTCAGTCATAGAAAATGCAATTCATTCCAGTTCAGGAAATTTCATTTTCAAAAAGTGACTTATTAGATGTTTTCAGTAAAAGAAGTGATAAATTGAGTTATGGGGTCAAAAGTAACCATAAATTTCACATTCCTTATAAAACATATTCATTTAACTTAATGACTCCATTGATATATCCATAAAAGAAATGTGAGGCACTCTCAGGGTGAGTTCTTACATCTTAAATTATTATTAAATCAGGCTTTTGGTTGAAATTTGTGAAAATATCAATTATTTGGGAAGAAAGTAATTGATCCTTCATGCAGTGTTTTCCTGTGTCTTCATCACTATCTTCTATACAAACCACTAGAGGGCAAGACAGTCTAACATATTAGAGCAGATCTAATTTCATCCAACAGAGGGCAGTCATGCATACACCAGGCAAAGAAATTAGTATATTACATTACATTTCAGCTATTACCATCTGCCATTTCCTTTCATAAATGTAAGAGGAAAGATAAGATAGAAGAAAGAGGGAAGAACACAACAAACATTGTGTTTATTGCCTGCATTGTGTTCCTCCCAATAAACATTCCATTGGCAACACTGTTAAGCAAGTAAGTTTAATAAACAACTCACTTTTTCTTAGATTTAAATAGTTTAACTTTGAAGTGAAAAAACCACCAGTTAAAAGACAGGATGCTTAGGGCTGGTGCACTGGGATGACCCAGAGGGATGGTACAGGGAGGGAGGTGGGAGGGGGTTGAGGATGGGGAACACATGTACAGCCGTGGCAGATTCATGTTGATATATGGCAAAACCAATACAATATTGTAAAGTAATTAGCCTCTAATTAAAATAAATAAATTTAAATTAAAAAAAAAAAACCATATTAAAAATACATAAATTTATATTAAAAAGACGATAAATCTAAAAAAAAGGAAATGAGAAAACACACGAAAACCATTTCCAAACAAAGGCATCGAGCATTAACAGCTTTATTTTTGTGTACAAACACAATATCGAGTTACCTTTAGAGGCCAAGTAGTGAATTGGCCTCTTTATTAAGTAATTCTTTATTAAACAAAAACTAAAGAAAGACTATAAGTAATTCTTTATTAAACAAAAACTAAAGAAAGACTATAAGTGGGGTGACAGACAGGTTTAGCCATTTCTCACAAAACATCTTGAAGAAGAAACCTAGGTTAATGGGAAAGGACAACAATCAGGAAGCCTGGGTTTCATCCTTGACTCCTTTCCATTGGCTGTATGACAACTGGTAGGCTGGCCAATCCACATAGCAGTTCAGTTGCCTCATATGCAAAGTTATGGAAGTTGTAACATAAATGACTTCTAAATCCGACTGGTCATCAGAAAGCTTTGCTAGTCTTTGGTGCTCCTGCTCAGTCGCTTCAGTTGTGTCTGACTCTGACCCCACGGACCATAGCCCACCAGGCCCCTCTGTCCATGGGATTTTCTCAGCAAGCATACTGGAGTGGGTTGCCTTTCCTGACCCAGAAATAGAACCGGAGTCTCCTGTGTCTCCTGCAATATAGGTGGATTCTTTACTGCTGAGCCACTGGGGAACTTACTAAATTAGAACTGAATATCCAGAAATGAAGTTCAACAACATATAAACATATAGGTATATGTTATACTAATATACTTAAATACTAATATGTATACATTATATTTGCATTTATATTATATATGCAAAATGTACATGTGTATGAAATTCTAGGCAATTCTGATGATTTGTCATCATATGCATTGGGTTTTATGATGATTAAGTTTCCTTTTTCACTTTTAAATTCCACGAATTTGTCCTTATTTGTACATCACTATGTTGATATTTTAAGATGTAAGATATTTTTCTGGCCAACACTAAAAAAAAAAAAAAAAAGAAAAACTTCATCACATTAAAAAAAATTGAACTCAGAAAAAAATCAATTTGGAGATAGTTTCCAAGAGTTCATTGATACCTCAGTATTTTTTTTGCTTTTCCTCAGGACTTTTAACTGACTATTTGTCATTAGTGCTTTTGATACCATGTGGCAGCACTTGGTTATGAGCATAATGATGTTGATTCATTGTTGTTGGTGGTATTGTTATGGCTTGAATCTGTAATGGCTAATTGCCACAGGAATGTTCTTACTGTGGGGAATGTGGATAAATTATGAGTTATGAATGTAATCTTCATATGAATTATGGTGTCATGGGCATAATTGATGGGCTTCCCTCGTAGCTCAGTTGGCAAAGAATCGGAGACCAGGGCTCGATCCCTGGGTTGGGAAGATCCCCTGGAGAAGGAAGTGGCAACCCACTCCAGTATTCTTGCCTGGAGAATCCTATGGAGAGAGGAGCCTGGCAGGCTACAGTCCATGGGGTTGCAAGAGTTGGACACGACTTAGAAACTAAATCACCACAGGATAACTGAAATTCTACTTTAAGATAAGGCAAGAGAAACCAGACTGAACCTAATAGCAATATTTGAAGAAAGAGAAATGGATTCTAGAAGTGATTTGTAAATTATATTTTATGTAAAGCTTATCTTTTACAATCTCATTCCAAGTAGGGGGATTCACAAGTTTAACTTGAGATATATCGAGAAAACTTAAAGTCACTTAACTATCTAATTAAGCCTAGTGACAAAAGATGTAAAACGACTTCACTTTTGGTAGATGTATTATTTTTCTGGTACACAACTTGAATGACCACTTGATGTCAATCTTTGTGTTATGTTAGTGCTCTGGGAAGCAGTATAGGTTCTTGTGGGACTTTAACAAAGCAGCTGACATAGATGAGATTCCTCACTATAAATGAGTGACTTATAACCTTAGAATCAGAGGTGATAATGAAAGACAATCAAAGGTCTTTGCTGATCTCCTGCTTCAATCACCACATTATTCTTCAACCAGATTCAATATAATCTTCCTTCCAAACTGTAAGTGTATGTTAGTCAATCAGTCATGTCCAACTCTTTGCAGCCCCATGGACTGTAACTGGTCACACTCCTTCATCCATGGAATTCTCCAGGCAAGAATACTGGAGTAGGTTGCCATTCCCTTTTTCAGGGGACCTCCCTGACGGAGGGATCAAATCTGGGTCTCCTGCCTTGCAGGCAGATTCTTTACCACCTGAGCCAGAGAATGTATTATTCTAGTGATTTCATGTGACACAGTACTTCCAGTCCCTATAGAAGAGCACAGCACAGTAATTCATTAATTGGATGCTGTATTAAAGGTTTCCCTTGCTTATTACAAGAATGCTCTAACTACCACACAATTGCACTCATTTCACATGCTAGTAAAGTAATGCTCAAAATTCGTCAAGCCAGGCCTTAGCAGTATGTGAATCGTGAACTTCCAAATGTTCAAGCTGGTTTTAGAAAAGGCAGAGGAACCAGAGATCAAATTGCCAACATCCGCTGGATCATGGAAAAATCAAGAGAGTTCCAGAAAAACATCTATTTCTGCTTTATTGACTATGCCAAAGCCTTTGACTGTGGGTCACAATAAACTGTGGAAAATTCTGAAACAGATGGGAATACCAGACCACCTGACCTGCCTCTTGAGAAACCTGTATGCAGGTCAGGAAGCAACAGTTAGAACTGAACATGGAACAACAGACTAGTTCCAAATAGGAAAAGGAGTACATCAAGGCTGTATATTGTCACCCTGCTTATTTCACTTATATGCAGAGTACATCATGAGAAACGCTGGGCTGGAAGAAGCACAAGCTGGAATCAAGATTGCTGGGAGAAATATCAATAACCTCAGATATGCAGATGACACCACCCTTATGGCAGAAAGTGAAGAGGAACTAAAAAGTCTCTTGATGAAAGTGAAAGAGGAGAGTGAAAAAGTTGGCTTAAAACGTCAGAAAACTAAGATCATGGCATCTTGTCCCTTCACTTCATGGGAAATAGATGGGGAAACAGTGTCAGACTTTATTTTTGGGGGCTCCAAAATCACTGCAGGTGGTGACTGCAACCATGAAATTAAAAGACGCTTACTCCTTGGAAGGAAAGTTATGACCAACCTAGACAGCATATTGAAAAGGAGAGATATTACTTTGCCAACAAAGGTCCGTCTAGCCAAGGCTATGGTTTTTCTAGTGGTCATGTATGGATGTGAGAGTTGGACCGTGAAGAAAGCTGAGTGCTGAAGAATTGATGCTTTTGAACTGTGGTGTTGGAGAAGACTCTTGAGAGTCCCTTGGACTGCAAGGAGATCCAGCCAGTCCATTCTGAAGGAGATCAGTCCTGGGTGTTCTTTGGAAGGACTGATTCTAAAGCTGAAACTCCAATACTTTGGCCACCTGATGCAAAGAGTTGACTCATTGGAAAAGACTCTGATGCTTGGAGGGATTGGGGGCAGGAGGAGAAGGGGACGACAGAGGATGAGATGGCTAGATGGCATCACTGACTCGATGGACGTGAGTCTGAGTGAACTCCGGGAGTTGTTGATGGACAGGGAGGCCTGGCATGCTGGGATTCATGGGGTCGCAAAGAGTTGGACACGACTGAGCAACTGAACTGAATGTGCTTATCACACTTATCTAATTGTCAATCTCTATTCCTCCCCAATCACAGCCTCTCTCACCTGCTCCCTCCCTCTGGTAATGTTAAAAAATGCTCTTCTTTTCATTTGGGACTAGCACTTAAAATACATATTTTGATATCAAGATAACACTTCCAAAGTGATTCCTATATAATGGCAGGAAAAATAAAACTCTGCAATTCTAAAAGAGCCAAGCTGAAACCAACAGTAATTCAGTTATTAATAATGCAGTTATTGTCATGTTGTATTTTACCTTAGTCATTTTAAAATAAAACACTTCTAAGTAGCTATTTTGCCAGCTGTTTAGGTTCATTTTAAATATATACATGCATTTTTGTTTTAGGGGAGCAAGGTACATTGTTTTATTCTATGCACTTTGCTGAAAGCATTCTCCAAGAGCCAACCAACCCTACAAAATGAAGCACTCAACCAGTTCAGAAGATGAGAAAAAGAAGTTGCATTAATAGTACTCCCACATATTATTTGATTTATGCTGTATCCTACAGCACATGAAATACAACTAAATTTTTTAGAATTAATTTTCTAATAAGAGGTTAAGAACGAGGACATTTTATCACTATCAAGTAAACTTGTGAGGCATGTTCATTTTACACTAATCTGATTACCCTGAATTATCTAGTTAGTAAACTAATCACTATTAGTTTGACCATTGGGATGGGAAATAAATCTTCAGAAAAGGACTTTAATATTCAGAAGATAAGATCATTGTCTGAACCATATACTGCATATCAGAACTGCTTAAATAATTTCTTTTCAACACAATATATACCCTCAGTACAAGGTATCTGATTAAATCAAGCACAGGCCACTGATGGTTTTCTTTCTTTTTAGAAAGTTTCATTCTTCGTTCCTGATTGATGTAACTTCACCCACCCTCAGGCTGCCACATCCATCTGTAACATCAAAAAGTCTGTATGGACTTTTTGATGTTCCCCTTACTCTTCAATTTCTACTTAATCCATGAACTATAATTGCCATGATTTCTGGCTTTTCAACTGGGACAAACAGTGCCTCTTTAGTTTTTTTCGATAGCCTTAGATCCTTAATCTTCATCACATGAATAAAGAGAAACAAGGATCTCCATGGCATATCTGGATTGCTTACCTTTCTCCTTCTGTAACTGTTCATGAATATTTTATTGAAGCATGACACTAAGGAAAAGAAACTAAATTTTAGATTATATATATTCTACAAGTACTCTTAAAATATATCCTGAAAGTCCATTCTAAATGTCATAGGGGTGTTTGTATTTTGGTTTTTTGTTTGAAGTAGTGAATAAGATGGGGAAGGCAATGGCAACCCACTCCAGTGTTCTTGCCTGGAGAATCCCAGGGACGGGGGAGCCTGTTGGGCTGCCGTCTATGGGGTCGCACAGAGTTGGACACAACTGAGGCGACTTAGCAGCAGCAGCAGCAGCAGTGAATAAGAACCGGAGCCTTTGCTGTGCTAAATAGCTGACTTCTCCACAGAGATTCTTCTCATCACTAACTTTTAGGATTATGTGATATATCACACCAATCATAATGTTCCTCTGGGGATTCAGTCATTTGTGATTCAGCCTGATGACCACACTCTGAGTTAGCACTCCATGGAACCCAATTCTGAGCCATCAATCCCAAAACAGGCATACTTACTCTCAGACTCCTGGAATTTATATTCTCTTTTACTTGTCTCCTTTCTCTCACCTTTTCTCTTCTTTTTCCTAAATGCTTTTGAGAGAAAAATCCAGAAGCCCTTCTGGGATAGAGAAATAAAAACAAATTTTAATCTATCTGATAGATTCTCCTAGTTCCTAGCCAAATCGAGATGAACCAAACAGATAGAGACAAGGCATTACTATATTGAGGGGAAAGCACTTCTCTGAGAGTTTGGGCAAAAGGGATGTAAGGGCATTTAACACCCCATATACACTTGCTTTGATATCTGGAAAACTATCATTAATATGAAATATGTCATGCATAAATATGAAATTATTACATCATCTCATGTTTTTTTAAAAGAACAGATATAAAGTGGTAAGTTGGAAAAAAGCAGAGTGTTGGTGTCCCAGTATCTTTTCTACTTTCTCTTCAGGCTTATATAGTAGAATTATTTTATATTTTTAAAAGTCTGGAAAAGGTTGTCAGATAATTTGAATCATCTCTTTAATTCTTTAACAACCATGGGGTGGACTCAACTTGTGACTCATCAGATGTAGAACACTGTGGTGAACTCTAGAACCAGACTACCAAGACTAAATCTAAGCTCTTCTATATGGTAAATATTCAATGTCGGTAAAGTACTTCATAACTCCAAGTTTGCAAACTTCAGTTTGCTTATCTGTAAAATGGAAACAAAGTAGCTGCATCTTAAGGTGTTTTGTGATTAAATCACTCAAGTACAAATGTCCTGCCTTGTGTAATTTTTTTTGTTCCTGTAATACTTGCAAGCAAAAGCAAAAGCAAATTCCTCAGGATCTGGGTCAACCAAAATCAAATTGATAACCAGGCATGAACTGACTTTAAGTCACAAAGTATTATGTCTATGAAGCCAAAATACCATCAAATAGAGGCAGTGTGTTGGTGGAAAAAAGCAGGAGAATTGGTGCCATGGGAGTATTTTTAGCTCCAGTTTCTCCAGTTACGAGTTATATGACCATGAGTAAGTCAATCTCTGAAGCTAAACTTTCTTGTAAGCAAAAAGAAATAACACACACACACCATGGCATTTGTCATGGGAATTAAAAAGACATCATTGATGTAAAATTAAAACTATGAACGTTAAATTGAGTAAGGAAAATTTCCTTCATTTTAGGAGACAATAAGAAACAGGAACAAATAAACCAACACCACATGCTCCACTCAAATCCCCTCCTTTGTGAAGCCTTTCCTGCTTCCACAGTTTTCTCTCTGCCAGAGCAATGTTGCTTACTTTTGACTCTTTTATTATCTTTAGACTTACCTCCCTCATCTCTCTCATCAATAATCATTTATGGGTCTATGGCTTATAGAAATGAAATATGTCTTATTTGTTTCCATATCTCCTGCACCTACCTCAGAGACAAACACAGTGAATGGTGCTCAGCAAATGAGCTTTTATTTTTTATAACTGATTGAATGGTTAAATGAAAGAATGTATTATTCTGATGTTAAAGATAAGATACAGCTATATATCATTGCTTAGAATGTGTGGCCAACAAAAATGCATTCATAACCACTATTTACCTAACAATATTGTCTTCTGCCTAGATATATCCAGTTGCATGAATCTTGATATTGTCCTAATTAGAAATGCCATGCTAACATTCCAGAGTAAAGCAGACATCTCTTTTGTTGGGCAGATAAAGACTCCAGCCTGTTGGTGGGGCTGAGGCTGCACAGTCATCTGGAAAGAACACTTGGAATTCTGCAGCAGGGCCAGAAAAGGGGCATCAGCTTCATGAATGCAGCTCTCATACAACTGTGTTGGAACAAAGCTGGCTGCGAATCAAACCTTGTGCTTGTCTGCCTGCCCTGGAAGAGTGCATGTGTTAATCGGCTATGGAGACAGGCAAGGGTTTTAAGAGACAAGCAGAAGAGAAGATAGAATGTCATTGAAAACACATTTCCAGACTCCTTCTCAAGTAAAAGTCCAGTCCCTTCGAGTGGATTCATGCCAATAATGTTTCAGCATTTCTATACATGATCAGACCACTCCCATCTCATCTTGGCTTCAGTTCTTTGTGAACCATAGAAGTCTGTACTGTCTAGGATACTGTAAGCAGAAAACCAGCCTTTACACTCAAGCAGAACAGATTTGGGTGGAGAGTCCTGGTTAACTCATAAACAATTTATAAACTTAAGCATTTAGAAAGTCTTGATTAAAGGTTTAAATCCTTATAGTTCTTTGCCAATGAAATATAGGGTTTCACTGTTTTCAGTAACCATGCTTTGGAAATCTTGGGAAAAAATCCTACTATATAGCTTGGCAAATTTTTAATATTTAATCAGCTAAACTAAAAAAATGCTGATGAGGAAAATCCTAAATACTGATATGTGTATAAATGCTTTATATAAATCTCTTCAAAATATTATCCTTATGAACTGAGATAGGTTTTGCATTGATAGTAGCTGGGAAATTCAAACCAATTTTGAAAAAAGAAAAGACAAGAATTTAACCCAATCAAACAGAATGTCAGAAAATTGAGTTTCGATTTTCTTTAATACATAGTTAATTATGGCTCTCCAAAATTTGACAAAAGTGCATCAGTGCAAGCAATTAATTCTTCTTTAAGGTCATTTTTATTGCCCAAGAAAGCTTAGTGATCTACTATCTAACTCATCCTTTCCTTTCCAATTTAATGTAACCAATGAAATGCCATCATATGGACTGTCACAGTCACAGAGTGATGGTTAAATCAAAGACTTATTAAAAATTAACATAAATAAACATGCCAATATATTCAACTAGAAGATTTTATTCAATTCAAGGTTTCTCAAGATCAAGGACTGGATCTTGCATCATCTCTTAAATCCCAGAATTGGATAGATCTTTACACTGGTAAAATCTCAAAAGATTTTGGTCAAGAGCATGAAGAAACTGACTTAAAATTTCACTAGAATAATTTTCTCAGCTCAACATATGCTTATAAAGGCAGAATTAATACTGGAAGATTGTTATATTAATACACTATTCTTTAAACTTTGGCTTTTAAATACCCCACCCTAAGACTGAAATTATTTTTGCAGTAAGCCTATCTTAAGTGAGCACAAAAGAGATTATAAAGTGGAAAGAATGAGCAAAAGAAACTTGGAGAACAGGTGTGCAGAGGAAGTGGAAGTACACATAAAGAGGGAGAAAGTTCCAAGCACTCCAAGGGAGGAAAAAAGCAAGTAGCAAAATCAATCCTGTTCATTTATAAAGAATTTTGTACAGGATTTTTAAAAATAACAATCAATGAAAAGATCTTTAAAGAAGAAAAAAGAAATGAATCACTTTAATTCAATTCGATAAAAGTTTTTCTTCATTTTCTGAGTAATAGATTCCCTTTTCAGGCCCTCCAAGGCCAGGTCTTTGCAGTCAGCAGAAAATGAAGCTGAGCAATTATTTGCTGAATTTTAATTTAAACAGCTGTAGATCAGAATAATTTGGGTCAATTATGATCAAGGATTCATGTCACTGTGATAGCTTCCAGTATCTGAGTTAATGATCTCGTCCCTGAGTGTGTAGTGAAAAGAACATTCGATAAGAGGTCAAGGAGTGCTGTATACTTTTTTCAAATTCATCATTGAACTAGCAACTGTTAATCTCTCTGGGACATAGTGTTATCATCTGATCACTGTAGATAATATTTGCACAATTGAGTTGTCTTGATAAGCAATGAGACACTGTATGTAAATAATTTTGTAAATATAAAATATTTTGTAAATTAATGAATTTATTGTGAATACTCCCTCTCTTGTCATCCCATCACACTTTGTACAGGTTTGCATAAACTTTTTTTTAGTAAGATATTATAAAAGATATGGATGAAAAGTAAAGTATTTTGATATTAACATATAAAAACAAAAGAGAGAAAAATAAATGCTCCAATGTACATTATGCGTTAATACAAA
Source organism: Bos mutus (assembly GCF_027580195.1). Classification (NCBI taxonomy): domain Eukaryota; kingdom Metazoa; phylum Chordata; class Mammalia; order Artiodactyla; family Bovidae; genus Bos; species Bos mutus. The sequence continues at coordinate 18,033,031 of NC_091621.1, read as the reverse complement.
ACAAAGTGCTTTTTGGAAAAATCCTCAATAGTATTCAAATTATCTTTACGTGGGTGATACGTGTATGATTTCACACTTTTTGATAATAATGTATAATTTTTCATTGATCCATAATAAGTGGCCTTATATTTTCAATGGAACTAAATTAGGTTTGTTTCCATTTTACTGATGCTAAAATAGTATAAAACCGACCTTTTAGCTAAGTACACTTAAATAAAAGCAGCTCTTTCAAAAGTTGAAAATGTCATTAGGATTTTATGTGCAAAGAGAAATGCATATTGCTTGCTTTTTTATCATTAGGGATAACATTTTTTACTTTAACCCATGCAAATATTGGCAGTAATAGCAGGTCTTGTTTAGAAATTTGGTTTCATATGAAACCTGACTCAAATATAACTAGAGTGGGTGAATCCGTATGAACCAAAACTCCGAACTCCGTGAACTTTCCTCCTAAATTTACATTACTTTGAAACCTCAAAGAATCATATGACTGAAACAACAACAAATACATAATCAGAGATTTTAAGAAACTAAAACAGAATATTTTACTAGTTCCTTTAGTGAGAGAGAGACAGTTTTTCTGTTACTGTTATACTTAGTTGCTGCTACTGATGCTTTTTATGAGGGATCTATTTAGATTTTCTTTAGATTTAACCACTAAACATGGTAATGAAATGGGATACATGAAAAATAAACCTAACATTGTCCAGAGGTACTAAAACTGTCTTTTAAAAACTGAGGTAGGAATATTTTTGAATAGTAAAGATCATTTTATAATTAAAAATTATGAAAGATTATTTAAGATTAAGATGAAAAGTTACAGTTATGAAGAAAAAAATTTTCTACTTGGCTTTTTAAATGTTATAAGTCTATTGTTTTTTCTCCTCCTATAGGAGGAGGCATAGTATTTGGCATAGTCAAATAAAAAACTATAACTTCTATGAATGTATTAATAAAACCTATCTTCAAAGCTGGTCTTGACTTCAAAAATACATTCTAATATTAAAGACTGACAATTTTGTATTAGAAATTCAGTATAGACCCCTTGTTTATTAAAAATAAAACCTCATATATACTTGTTATTAAAATATACATACTATTCTACCTTAACCTGGAATTACAGAATTTTACTTTTTTTAAAAAAAGAAAAAGAAAGGTACTCCTTTGGATAGAATGAGAATTTCTCTTTTATTATGATATTAGACAAAGACTCAGAGATTCTGCAGATCAGCAATTTTATTTTACTCATGAGAAATTTTTCTAGCTGATAGCCTTGAAAACCCATGTCTGCTGTATCATGAGTTTAGTGGTCTTTAGGTTCTATTATCGTTGCTCTTGAGTGCACAAAAACTTAAATCGGATATTTTTTTTTAAAACTGTCCAAAAACTGACCCAGATGTACTTAAAAATGTATTTTTTAAATAATTTTCAATAGTTTTACATGAGAAGAAAATTTGTATTTATACCATCCTTTAAAAAGACATGGGCTTCCCTCACAGTTCAGTTGGTAAAGAAACTGCCTGCAATGCAGAAGATCTGGGCTTGATCCCTGGATTGGGAAGATCCTCTGGAGAAGGGAAAAGCTACCCACTCCAGTATACTGGCCTGGAGAATTCCATGGACTGTATAGCCCGTGGGGTCCCAAAGAGTTGGACATGACTGAGTGACTTTCACATCACTTAAAAAGACATAGAACTGTTAAATACTTAATTCTTTCTATTTTCTTAAAGTAAAATGCTATCTATGAGCATGGATATCTATTCTGGCATCTATGAAAACCTCTGGCATCCTCATACTCATTTTTATGCTTCTTTGTATTGTAATCAGGGCTCCCCAGTGATTGGCACTAGTGGTGAAGAACTAGCGTGCCAGTGCAGGAGACCTCAGTGATGTGGGCTTGATCCTGAATCAGGAAGATCCCATGAAAGAGGGCCTGGCAACCCCCTCCAGTATTCTTGGCCTGGAGAATCCCATGGACAGAGGAGTACAGTGGGCTACAGTCCATGGGCTTACAAAGAGTCAGACACGACCGAAGCAACTTAACACACATGTACACGTGAAACACTATGGCAAGAAATACGGCTGCCAGCAAAATCAAATTCATCCACCTCTAGTGTTACTTGAAAGGCCAAAGATAGATTTTCCATTTGAGCAGCAGCTGAGTCATGTGCTCATCTTTAAACCAATCTCTGTGTCCAGGGGAAATGGATATTGTAATAAATTGGATTAAAATGAGTCTTTCCTATTTTCAATATTTTTGAAATAGTAGTTCTGAATCTAAGAAATAAAACATTATCAGAAGGGTGTGGACCTGTAATTCTAAGTAACACCTAGAATCACGGACCAATAACAATCTGCTCAGTTCAATTCAGTCACTCAGTTGTGTCCGACTCTTTGCGACCCCATGAATCGCAGCATGCCAGGCCTCCCTGTCCATCACCAACTGCCAGAGTCTACCCAAACCCGTGTCCATTGAGTTGGTGATGCCATCCAACCATCTCATCCTCTGTGGTCCCCTTCTGCTCCTGCCCTCAATCTTTCCCAGCATCAGGGTCTTTTCCAATGAGTCAGCTCTTCACATTAGGTGGCCAAAGTATTGGAGTTTCAGCTTCAACATCAGTCCTTCCAATGAACACCCAGGACTGATCTCTTTTAGGATGGGCTAGGAGGGTGGTGGCAACTAGACACCAAGAATAGTGGAGACTAGAGGTCAAAATAGGAGTAAGGAAGGGAAGGAATAAAAAGGCAAGCGATCCCACGGACCTGCCAAGAGGGGAAGACAGCTTATGATCCCCATCTCTCAACTTCCTCTATCTTCCTTGCTTACCTGAAGGAAGGAAGCATACACATTCAAACAGCAGCATACACATTCAGACAGGCAAAACTCTAAGAGTCATTCATAACATCCTCTGCATGGTAGCCTATCAAATAGATAACTATAATAAATTCAAATCGTTTCCTATTGTTTGGCATTTATATTTTACACAAGTCTCTGAGTATTTCTGTAGGATTAATTAATTGAGGTAAACTAGCTGGATTATCAGGTATAAAAATTTTAAGAATGTTAAGCCAAATTGCTTGTCAGGAAGACTGCACGAATGCTTACTAGTGGCACATAAGCAGCACCGTGTTTTGAACGCTTGCCAACACTGACTGTCAAAATGGAAACACATGTATATTTTCTAAGTTAAGGAACAAAACTTTCCTTTTCCAAAAATAGAATAATTTTACTGTTTTCTCTGATGATAAAAACTGCTACATGTTTCTATCAAGAAAAGTCAAGCAATCAAAATACTACAAAGAGAATCAAAAGCCCCCAAACCTCTCAACCCAGAGATATTTCTGATTAAGATTTTGGAGAATCTCCTCCAAAGCTTTTTCTATCCATCTATGTCAATACACGTACACAAAAATTCTATGAATGTGATCGTATTATAATGCCATTTTATTATAAAAATGTTCACTCTACAATAGAGCATGTTTTGGGTTGCTCAAAAAGTTTGTTCAGGTTTTCCAAATGATGTTATGGAAAAACTTGAATGAATGTTTTGGCCAACCCAATGCATCTTTTCATGCCTCTGTGTGTTCGTGTGTGTGTAAAAGTGAAAGTGTTAGCCATTTAATCATGTCTGACTTTTTGCAACCTCATAGACTATAGCCCACCAGGGCCTTCTGTCCATGGAATTCTCCAGGCAAGAATACTAGAGTGGGTTGCTATTCCCTTCCCCAGGGGACTTTCCTGACCCAGGGATTGAATCCAGGTCTCCTGCATTTCAGGCAGATTCTTTACTGTCTGAGAAACCAAGGAAGCATTTTAATTTTAATTTTAATAAGCAAAATAATCAGTTTTTGTATTCCTACACTTTATTATCAGGTTATCTACTAAGAAAAATCTAAGGTTATTTTCGATCTTTACTATAAACAATGCTGTCACAAATACGTTTGAGCTTATAGTTTTATATACTTTATACATACTTATGTAATGATTCCTTTAAGAAAATGTAATATTAGAGGGCTCTCTGGGGTCTAATAGCATTTTAAAGTTATCCTCCAAGTCACAATGAATGTGTGCTTCCTTTAGACCATCCGTTTGCAAAAATGGCCAATGTGATTGGGAGTAGTATAAACAAATTTGATTTTTTTAGTAGTAGATTTGAAATGTGCCAACATTTAGAAAATGGCATATAACCAACCACATACCAATATTTTCCAAAAGACTAAGGTATGATATTATGTCATCAGAAAAAGATAAATTATCTATTGAAAGTGCAAGACAGGATAATGAATTAAGGAACATTTGAAAAGTTTATTTATTAGTATGGTTTCAGATCTCACACTGAAACTAACCTTAAACTATCACTTGTGAACTGTTGGTGTAATATCAAAGAACATCAAAAATTATATGAAAGGGCTCTTAAAAGTCTCCTCCTTTTCCTAACTACATATCTGTGTGGGGCTATTTTTTAAAATTCATATATTTCAACCAAAACCACACTGCAGTCAATTGACAGCAGAAGCAAACATGAGAATCTACATGTCTTCTATCAAGCCAGACATCAAAGACATTTGCAAAAATTGTAAAACACCATAGCTCTTCCCCTAACCACGTTATTTCGGAAAATATAATTATTTGTCATATAAATAAGCTGGTTTTATGGCAACAGGTGATGGATTTGTTGTTTCAGTCACTAAATCATGTCCAACTCTTTGTGACACCATGTAATGCAGCATGCCAGGCTGCTCTGTCCTTCACTATCTCCCACAGTTTGCTCAAATGCATGTCCATTGAGTCAGTGATGCCATCCAACCATCTCATCCTCTGCCGCCCTCTTCTTTTCACTTCAATCTTTCCTAGCATCAGGGTCTTTTCCACAAGTCAGCTCTTTGCATCTGGTGACCTAAGTACTGGAGCTTCAGCTTTGGCATCAGTCCTTCCAATGAATATTTAGGGTTGATTTCCTTCAGGATTGACTGGTTTAATTTCCTTGCAGTCTAAGGGATTTTCAAAAGTGTTCTCTAGCACCACAATTTGAAAGCATCAATTCTAAACCACAGCTTTGACTATACAGAACTCTGTTGGCAAAGTGATGTCTCTACTTTTTAATATGTTGTCTAGGTTTGTCATGGAATTCTTGGGCTTCCCTGGTGGCTCAGCTGGTAAAGAATCACCTGCAATGCGGGAGACCTGGGTTCAATCCCTGGGGTGGGAAGATCCCCTGGAGAAGGGAACAGCTACCCACTCCGGTATTCTGGCCTGGGTTGCAAAGAGTTGGACCCAACTGACTTTCACTTTCACTTTCCTTCCAAGGATCAATCATCTTTTAGTTTCATGACTGCAGTCACCATCTATAGTGATTTTGGAGCCCAGGAAAATAAACTCTGTCACTGCTTCCACTTTTCCCCCTTCTATTTTCCATGAAGTGATGGGATTGGATGTCATGATCTTAGTTTTTTGAAAGCTGAGTTTTAAGCCAATTTTTTAAACTCTCTTGTTTTGCCCACATCAAGAGGTTCTTTGGTTCTTCATCACTTTCTGCCATTAGAGTGGTAGCATCTGTATATCTGATGTTGTTGATATTTCTCCCAGCAAACTTGATTCCAGCCTGACATTTCACTTGATGTATTCCGCATATAAGTTAAATAAACAAAGTGACAATATACAGTCTTGACATACTCCCTTTCTAATTTTAAACCAGTCAGTTATTCCATGTAAGGTTCTAACTGTTGATTCTTGACCTGCATATAGGTATCTCAGGAGGCAGTTCAGGTGGTCTGGTATTCCCATCTCTTTCAGAATTTTCCACAGTTTGTTGTGATCCATACAGTCAAAGGCTTTAGTATAGTCAATGAAGCAAGAGTAGATGTTTTTCTGGAACTCTCTTGCTTTCTCCATGATCCAACGAATGTTGGCAATTTGATCTCTGGTTCCTCTGACTTTTCTAAATTCAGCTTGAACATCTGGAAGTTCTTGGTTCACATACTGCTGAAGCCTAGCTTGAAGGATTTTGAGCATAACCTTACTAGCATGCAAAATGAGGCCAACTGTCTGGTAGTTTGAACATTCTTTGGCATTGCCTTTCTTTGGGACTGGAATAAAAACTGACCTTTTCCAGTCCTGTGGCCACTGCTGAGTTTTCCAAATTTGCTGACATACTGAGTGCAACACTTAACAACATCATCTTTTAGGATTTGAAATAGCTCAACTGGAATTCCACCACCTCCACTAGCTTTGTTCGTAGTGATGCTTTCTAAGGCCTACTTGTCTTTACTCTCCAGAAAGTCTGGCTCTAGATGAGTGATCACACCATCACTCATCTGGTTACCTGGGTTATTAAGACCTTTTTTTGTATAGTTCTGTGTATTCTTGCCACCTCTTTTTAATCTCTTTTGCTCCTGTTAGATGCTTATTGTTTCTGTCCTTTACTGTGCCCAGCCTTGCAGATATGTTCTCTTGATATCTCTAATTTTCTTAAACAGATCTCTAGTTTTTCCCATTCTATTGTTTTCCTATATTTCTTTGCACTGTTCATTTAAGAAGTCCTTCTTATCTCTCCTTGTTATTCTCTGAATCTTTGCATTTGTTACTCATTTAAAATAAATTAACAAATGTGTACGTTCATTTCTTAGCTTTAATTTACAATATAGCAAATAGCAATAGATAAAATCCATGTAAACAAAAATTTGGTTATCCATTTTTAAGAATATAATAGGATTCTGAGACTATCATGTTTTCAACACCTGACCTAATCAATAGAAAATTACTCAGATGCCCATATCCTAAGATATGAATAATACTGAAGAATCTGATAGACAACACAGTGTTTCATCTGAAGGATGTCCACTAATCTCCTCCCATTTCTAAATCTTGGGTGATTTTTCCTTACAGTGCTTACTATATCAAAGATCACATTTTATTATTTAAATTCAGTACTTAAGATTTAAAATGTGTGCCAGAGGAGGCCCTTAAAAAAACAGGATCGTGCCTACTTTAAACTACATATTTAAACATAGGCAGGATGAGGATCTTGATATTAAGTTTTTTCCACAATGAACTACAGAACCACAAAGGAACAGTGAACTCCCTCCTCCCCTAGAATCCCAAGTACAAAAGAAGTAGGTTATCAGTTATGATGTTCTTAGAGCAGGACATGAAGAATTGCATGGAGGGCCAGCGAAGGCACAAAACATACCCACGATAGATGTTTTGAAGCAAAGAATTAGAAAAGAGAGAAAAACAAAACAAAACCAAGAACAATCCCCATCCCACTGGACAAATGCAGGCCATCTGGTCACTTTAATGAAGCATATGGATACTAAACATTAGCTGAGTGTTCCTTCTGTTGTTCTTATAGAAACTAGAACTCAGGAGACTACAATTTCTTATTTTAAAACAAACAACTGAAAAAGGCATCTATTTGAACTATGAATTCCATGGTAGACTGAAGGTACAAATCTGACTTTGAGGGCAAAACTGCCATATTTACATGTCTGGAGTTTATATTTCATGACAGGCTTGTAGCCAAAGTAATTAGGGTATGGATCCCTATAGGCATAAATATTAGGGCACCTTAAGACAAAGTGGGCTCATGCATATTCTTACAGTATAACCAGTCAGTGCATGGAGTAAATAAGAGGCAAAGAATGCAATACAGTGAGTGAAGGAGCCAGCTATCTAAATCTTAAAATTAAACCTGAGGTTGAGCAATCGATTTTTAATAGAATTTACAGTCAAATTAAGGCTGCATACAGTTAAAGGGGAAAAAAAATTACCTGACCCATAGTTTGGGTAGAACTTTAAGAGTTATTGAGTAATTAAGGTGTTCCCTCTTCCTATGAGCAACAAACCACTTGGAAAAACCACATCTGGAGAATCAGTAGAGACCTCTGGGGATGTTTGGATTCCCTCGGTTCCTCTTCACTGGAGAGCCAAAAGGTGTCTCCGGGGAAATAGTTCAAGACATAGAAAAATAAATAGAAATGTCATTTTATTCAAGAAAGCCATGTCTGTCTTGTCTTCTTTACTGAATGTCTCTTCTTTTTCAGCGCAATTGCCTCCATTTGTTTTTTACACATACTTTGGATTATACATAGTGGCCTAGTTTTACATTGTCTCAGCTGAGGTGGCCAGAGAGCAGAGATGAATAAAACTCCGTCTTAAGAGAAGCCAAACAAAGGCCAAGTGCATGTTTGCCAGAGGGATGAAAATAATTTCAATTCAATAGGTGTTTTCTCAGGTACTAAAAGTTACATAGAAAGTTCTCATTTCTCTCTCCCCATTCTCTCTTTCTCTCTCCCCCTATATATATATATATTTCTCTCTCTCTTTCTTCTAGTCTAGGTAGAATGATAAGATGCCAAAGAGCCTATTGTTTTCCCATGGTGGGTTTTCTCTTGCTGCCTCTAACACCACCAGCACAAAGAGAGAATTATAAACCAAGAAGGCTGCAGTCCTTGCCTGTTTTGTTTTAAAATGTGAGAATAGAGAGAAAAAGCCCATTCCTACCAGCAGTTCAGTCTTAGAAGGATCCTGCTGCTGCTGCTGCTGCTGCTGCTGCTGCGTCGCTTCAGTCGTGTCTAACTCTGTGTGACCCCATAGACAGCAGCCCACCAGGCTCCTCTGTCCCTGGGATTCTCCAGGCAAGAATACTGGAGTGGGTTGTCATTTCCTTCTCCAGAAGGATCCAGAGGGACATATAAACCATGTATACACACACTTCAGGGAGACAACATTTTAATCTAGTCATTTTATGTTAGAAAGTTTATCCTTATGAATGAAAATTACAGTTCCAGGGACAAACATTTTTTATATATAAACTGAATAGAAAGAAAAAAAGATAGTGCTAAATTGTGTCCAATTCTTGCGACCCCATGGACTGTAGCCTGCCAGATTCTTCTGTCCATAAGATTCTCCAGGCAAAAATACTGGAGTGGGTTGCCATTTCCTTCACCAGATCCATAGCCTTTGGTATTTTTGGTGCAGCCTCCATGGACAGATATTCCTTTGATAGCTGAACAACTGTTCTGTGCATAGCATCAACTCTTCAATCTTTTTCTCCTCAAACTCCTTCCTATCTTACACTATCTCTTAAGAAACGTTTAATTGTCTAACAACAAGTTGATTCTTAAACATGGAAATGGTGGAACTCTCCCCTAAAATCTGAAATACTACCATTTTAGTTTATGTTAAAATATAACTGCTTATAATAAAAATGAAAAGTGGACTGCTTTTTCTGGGCCAGTTCTTTCCTCTTAAGCTTTCTTAATTTACTCAATCTAAGTTCAAAGGTTATATCTGCAATATCAGATTAGGCCAAACTAAGCCAGCTACCCTCTGCACCTACCCATTTCCCAACTAAATACAACACATGTAAACTAAGACACGTCATTTTTAAAATGTAATAGAAAGATTACATGTACATATAACTTTCTCCTCCATACTGCTGAAACCTTAGAAACATAAAAAATACTCCAAAAGGGAAAAAATAATTTGAAATCATGACATATGTTAAAAACAAGAAAAGAACCCAAAATAGAGTTGCTTATGCTAAACCCCACATCACTAGATGGAGGCATCATTACAGTTTTAGCTCTCACAGACATGGAATTTTTAAACCATTTAATCAAGAATCACCTGATCAGTCCTTGTTAGGTAGTCTCCTTGATAGATCCTTGCTAGCCCACGAAAAGACAGTAATCCTGTAGTAACCAACCCCCCGCCTTTTTTTTTTTGCCTAGTACAACTTCTTTGCTTCTGCTCCCTTCTGCTTATAAAATCTCTTGCCTTGCATAGCTCTTTGGACCTCCCTTGCATGCTCAATGACTCACTTGTATCAGACTCTTTGTATCCCATAGACTGTAACTGGCCAGGCTTCTCTGTCCATGGGATTTTCCAGGCAAGCATACTGGAATGGGTTGCTATCTCTTCCCTTCGGAGCTCCCATCTACCTGCAAATTAGATCCTGCCTGATTGGTGAATCACTGAATAAACCCAATAAGATCTTTAAAATTTTACTCAGTTGAATGTTTTTAAACACACATTAACTTCTCATATCTAATTCGGTCTAATGTACCCCTTACCCAGATTAATAAAATATTTTGTTCATTTTGATACCAGTTTTGTATTGTTGGATATGTTTTTTAAAAAATGATATCAGTTTGCTCTCTAGAAATTATTTCTAGTTTTACTACAGTAGAGGAAATCTTAAAAAATTTCCTTATCTCAGGAATCCAGCTAGAAGAGTGATTTAAAAACAGACATGTATAAAGTGTTGTTTCGATTTCACTAAGTTAGAGACCCAAGTTAAACTAACTATTCCTTAAAGGGATTATATGGATCACCTTGTGTTGTTGGCAGAGGGATCTTAAAAGTGGTTTATCACCGAATGACCACACTAGTATAAGCCAGTCCCAAACACACAGTCCCAGTACTGCTGCAGAGGCTGCAATGTCAAACCTCATTCAATCCTAAACCAAGTCTAATCTTAGTCTCAAATCACCTCCTTAGACTTGACTCACCAGAGTTTAAAAGGAGGTTTGTTCTTTCATTTAAACTACATTGCAGACAGAGTGTGAGAAGTAAATCTGTCAATAATTCCAAGACCTTTAAAGTTAAGTAGTGTATGGACAGAGATTATAGTAATAATTGCTTGTCTTTACATATCAACATTAACAGTATATGTCAAAGTTTTACTTCAAGTAAAATAAGAAATGGTTGGAAAACTAAAATCTGGCTGTTTAAAAGTTGGGAAGGCTATGGCACCCCACTCCAGTACTCTTGCCTGGAAAATCCCATGGACGGAGGAGCCTGGTAGGCTGCAGTCCGTGGGGTTGCTAAGAGTCAGACATGACTGAGCGACTTCACTTTCTCTTTTCACTTTCAGGCATTGGAGAAGGAAATGGCAACCCACTCCAGTGTTCTTGCCCAGAGAATCCCAGGGACGGGGAAGCCTGGTGGGCTGCCGTCTAGGGGTCACACAGAGTTGGACACGACTGAAGTGACTTGGCATAGCATAGCATAGCATAGACCTGAAGCTTTGCTACTTAATAAATATGCGATGAGCTTTACCAGGCATTTTTAAGCTTTAAACTATAAAAAATTAATTATATTATTTCTCATTCTACATGGGTAATTTGTTAGGATTAAGTTATGGAAGTTACTTAAAAACACTTTAAGCAAGCTAAGAAAATACTATTACATAAAATATGAGAACTATTTGAACTGACAATTCAGATCAAGTTCTTATGCATGATTTTTGTAAAGTTGGTAGAATTTTTGCACCATAAAATTCATGCACTGGTCCCTGGTTCCACCTATAAAATGATTTCTCCTTTATCAAGACAGAGTGTTATTAATGATCTGATCACTTAAGGATTCTTGAGTTTTGAGATGAACTCTAACATTGCCTCTTTAAGGAAAGCATATAATCACTTTGTGCCCTTAATATTTTTCATCTAGGAAAATAAGGAATGAAATGCCTACCTCTGTGATAATTAGTATTATAAAAATTAATACTTTGAATTTATGTAGCATTGAAATACAATATTTACTATATCACAAAGAATGCTGACTTATTCTAGGGAAAAAATCATATTAACACCCTTAGTGTTGACAAAAAGTAAAGAGACAGGAAAATATTCATTGTTGAAAGAAGATCTTTTAAAATTTCTAGTTCTAGAAAAGTATCCTTTAAGTGCATGAGGTAATGTGAATATTTTATTCAGTTATACATGAGGAAGGAACGTCATACATACTAGAGTCTTGTGGCATTCAGTTCAGTTCAGTCGCTCAGTCGTGTCCAACTCTTTGCGACCCCATGAATCGCAGCACGATTGGCCAGGTGCAGATTAAGTGTTGTTCAGCCACTGTTGTTCAGTTGTGTCTGACTCTTTGTGACCCCATGGACATGTAGGCCAGGGTCCTCTGTCCTCAACTATCTCCAAGAATTTGCTCAAATTCATGTCAGTGTGAATCAGTCAGTGATACTATCTAATCATCTCATCCTTTGCTGCTCCTTCTCTTCCTGCCTTCAATGTTTCCCAGCATAGAGGGTGTTTTTCAATGAGTTGGCTCTTCACATCAGGTGGCCAAAGTATTGGAGCTTCAGCTTCACTATCAGTCTTTCCAGTGACTAGCAGATTAGGTGAGCTGGCAGTTGTCTGTAAGGCTGGAGCAAGAATGCCTTTGGGTGAAAACTCTTCTGAAAAATCATTCTTTGTTTAAGTACACCTTAGAGTTTGGACTCTGAGAACTGACGCTCAAAGTCAGGACTATTCCTATCGAATGAATATCCCTTATTTTTGAGAAAATAAAAGTTTGTTTTAAAATATTTGCGTTTGCAAAAGGTCCAGGTGTCATTTTCTGATTGTCATTCACTACTTTGAATAACTTGTCAATGTGCCTTATTAAAAATAGTGAAAGTCACTCAGTCGTATCCAACTCTTTGTGACCCCATGGAATATAGCCCATGGAATTCTCCAGGCCAGAATACTGGAGTGGGTAGCCTTTCCCTTCTCCAGGAGATCTTCCCAACCCAGGGGTCAAACCCAGGTCTCCTGCTTTGTGGGCAAATTCTTTACCAGCTGAGCCACCAGGGAAACCCAAGAATACTGGAGTGGGTAGCTTATCTCTTCTCCAGAGGCTCTCTCTGACCCAGGAATTGAACCGCAGTCTCCCTACCCTAAGGCAAAAAGTTAAGCAGTTTAGCTAGTCAAATTGAGTTTATTCAGGAATAGCAAAGGAGTTCCAATTCACCACATGCAAACTATATTTTCTAAAAGATTATTCTTTTAATGACTGTATAAGATTTAAAATTTTGGAATAGGATATTAATACTTAAAAACCATGTCAAGTCAGTTGCTGTTGGTTTACTTTTCGTGAAACCATGTCTGGACGCGGCAAAGGCGGCAAAGGTCTGGGGAAAGGCGGCGCTAAGCGCCACCGAAAAAAATAAAAAAAAAAAAAAAACCATGTCAAGTAAGCAATAGGCATTAATCTGCATTTTAAAAGAATTTTTTGTAAAATTTTTATTTGTGCCGAAAAAATCAGCCAGAGGTTGTAAAAAGTAAATATAACATTTCTGTGTATTTTTCCAAATTATTGCTCAACTACACCTTGAAAATACTTTTTTCTGCTCAATTTTCTGATATTATTTAAAGAGATGCTCTCAGAGAAGGGCATAGCAATCCACTCCAGTATTCTTGCCTGGAGAATGCCATGGATATGTTGCAGGAAGGGGGACCCCTTCCAGGGCCCGAAACTGGGCTCTTGCCTAACACTCGGAAAAGAATAGTCCGAGGAGACACATATGCTGACAAAGCAAGAGATTTTATTGGGAAAGGGCACCCGGGTGGAGAGCAGTAGGGTAAGGGAACCCACAGTCTCAGGTTTTATGGTGATGGGATTAGTTTCCGGGTGGTCTTTGGCCAATCATTCTAATTCAGAGTCTTTTCTGGTGGCGCACGCATCGCTCAGCTAAAATGGATGCTAGCGAGAGGGATTCTGGGAAGTGGACAGACATGCGGTGTCTCCTTTCTGCCTTTCCCGAACTCTTCCAGTTGGTGGTGGCTTATTAGTTCTGTATTCTTATCAGGATCTCCTGTCATAAAACAACTCATGCAAATAGTTACTATGGTGCCTGGCCAGGGTGGGTGGTTTCAATCACTGTGCTTCCCCTAACAGATAGAGGAGCTTGGTGGGTTTTTTTTTCATTGGATTGCAAAGAGTTGGACATGACTGAGAGACTAACACTTTATTAGAGGAAAAACAGTAAAAGTTCTAGCTAAGAGAATATAACCGGGGAACTGCTCTACATCTGGCTTCATCTCTGGAAGAGTAATCAGTCCTTGTGCCAATTAGATCCTGGAATTTATGGTGTTTTATAAGGCAAAGTGGTCAAGTTGGTGCAAATGAAAGCTACAGCCAAATTTATAGGAAAATGTGTCATATAGGCTTTCCAAGTACATATCAGAAAATATAACATAATGACAAGTTGAATGAAAGCTTAGTCACTCAGTCGTGTCCGACTCTTTGTGATCCCATGGACTGTAATTCACCTGGCTCCTCCGTCCATGGAATTCTACAGGCCGGAATACTGGAGTGTGTTGCCATTTCTTTCTCCAGGGGATCTTTCTGACCCAAGGATTGAAACTGGGTCTCCTGCATTGCAGGCAGACTTTTACCATCTGAGCTACCAGGGAAGCCCGTAAGGACAAATTATAGATGAGCAAAATTTTTTTCTGGAAACAAATGTTTCTCAGGAAATAGATGTGTTGCTTTTTTGGGCAGTTGGTGAAGAAATAGTTCAAGTATCCATAATATGAACAACTGATCAATGCTTCTCAATACATAGAATAAGAAGACCAGATGTGTCTCTAAGCCTTGGAATGATCACACATTTTCCTGTTTTATTTAGTTATCAATACACAAAAATTGATAAACAATCACACCTCAGATATAATTTATTAAACTAAGAAATATCTAAATCATATTTTCCTGCTCCTTTAATTTTTAATGATTTCTAGATTTACCAAAAAGAAATTGAAAACTGAGGACACTAAAGTTCAATTCTAAATGAATATCACTGAAAAGCTTGCAGCTCAACACAATAGTTAGTGACTACCCATTACATGCAAAGCACTGTGCCTGGGGCTGAAAGAGACAGACATACAACAAAATTAAGTCTAACACAATGAAATAAGTGCTATAATAAGGGCATATATCGAGCATGGTGACTAAGGAGAAGAGAAAGATTAACTCCTCCTGAAGATGTTGCAGAGGAAGGGACATCTGATAAGAGTTTGAAGAATGAGTAGACGTTTGCTGGGACAGAGTCATAGAGGGCTCTCTCTAAATCCAGAGAACATTGTAGTAACTAGGGGATGAGAGAATGCAAGGAAAAAACCTGAGATGAAGCCATGAAAAGGTCAATGGGAGCCACTTCAGGTGGAATTATCTACAGCAGACTAAGAAAAGACATAGTCACACTGGAATTTTAAATTCATTAGTCAGGCCATTTTCTGAGAATGACTGTGAAGGGACAATACTGAAGATAGAAAGATTTGTAAGGGATTGTAGTATTCTGGGTAAAACAGAAGCGTCTAAACAGGGACACAAAGGAGGTCCTCAATAAAACTTGATGGAAGAAAGAAGGGAGAAAAGGAGGAAGAGTGGTTGGGAAGAAGGGAGGGAGAGAGGAAGTCAAGTCTTAGTGCTCTTATTCCTAAGACAAGGAAACTGAAGTCCTGAGAGATAAAATGCCTGGTCATGTCTAGAGAAATAGCATGTTAGAGCTTCTAGGCCAGAGCATTTTAGATCAGGGAAGCAAATTTGACTTAGAGCATTAACAGGAAACTTAAATAAAAGTAAAAGCGTCTGCAGAAGTTTTACTGTCTTTGCTGACTTATTTAAAATAGTAATTTTAACCTCATGAAAAGCATGTGTTACTGATTGGAATGTAATGTTTCTGGCAATGTCTTTGTACATATTTTCCAAGTCTTCATGGAATTGGCTTAGATTTTTCTTTCCTTAGTCCAAAGCTTATGTTTGCTGAAATTCTGTTGTAGTACAATATGAAGTTCCTCTTTTCATATGCCTATATTTCTATGTATGTCTTGATTATCAGGAACTTAGGATACTACAGATAGACTGTAATATAATTTAGCAAAGCTAAGTGTTTATTTGCATTTTTTCAGTACACATATATGTCTTAAAAAACCAAACGGGGATACAGTTCTTTATTTGTCACTCATTTAAATACCAGCCTTATTAAAAATCTTGAATTCAATGAGGTTAATTCTTAAAAACAAATGTGCTATGTTTTATAACCATGCCACAGAAATAATTTAGAACTGAATCAAAAAAGTATAGTTGATTCAAAATGATGCATATCAATTATGAAATTGATGCATATTTAATATTATCATTATTTCTAAGTCTCTATTTCTGTCGGTGCCAACACCATTATTCCAGTCTTCTGGACTAAAAGCTTTGATGTCATTTTTTATTCTTTCCTGTTTTTGCCCATTATAAGTAATTTATTAGCAAGCCTATTTGTAACTGCTTATGTAAAACTGCCTTGATCCTCTTAATAGTAATGAATCTCTCTCATTTATGCTCTTTTAGTTCTTTTACCTTTGTTATAGCACTTATTAACGTATAGCTTGTATAACAGCTGTAAAATTACCTGTCTTTTCTACTGAGAGAAAGGACAATATCTTATTCAAATTTTCAACCCCCTCAACGTCTAACTTTGAACCTGTGTAAATATGACTACTGTGTAGTACAGGGAACTCTACTCAGTGCTCAGTGGTAACCTAAATGGGAAGGAAATCTAAAAAAGAGGGAATTATATGTATTATATGCTGTATACTTTGCTGTACAGCAGAAACGAATATAACATTGTAAAGCGACCATACTCAAATAAAAATTAATGAAATAAATTAAAAATTTAAAGTTTGTATTAGAAGCATGCACCATCATCTATGTAGTATGCTTGCCAAAAATAAGTTGCCTAAATATAATCATGAAGAAATAGACATATCCAAGTTAAGAACAACCTGTAAATGGACTAACTTAGACTCTTTGTTAACATAAAAACATAAAATAAGAAGAGGAAAAAAATAAATAACTACCAAGCACAGCATTTGGTACATAATAGGCATATAGTAGGCAGTGAAAATAAGTTTTTCAAATGTTAAAGGTTTTAACTGACTATAAGACAGATTTTGATAAATCAATATTTTCAGTGTGATTTTGTACAAGTTCTCTGCTGCCTATTCCATCACGTATAAACTTCTCTGTCATTTGTTTAATGTCTCTGACAATACTTCTCCACTGCAAATTTATAGCATATTTATTACCAATTTCCAAACAAAATTCTCTACCCAAGTATACTAAAACTAAGATCATGGCATCCAGTCCCATCGCTTCATGGCAAATAGAAGGGGAAAAAGTGGAAGCAGTGATAATTTTATTTTTCCCAGTCTCCAAAATCACTGCAGATGGTGACTACAGCCTTGAAATTAAAAGAAGCTTGCTCTTTGCAAGGAAAGCAATGACAAACCTAGACAGCATATTAAAAAGCAGAGACATAACTTTGCCGACAAAGGTCTGTCTAGTCAAAGGTATATTTTTTTTCCAGTAGTTATGTGTGGATGTGAGAGTTGGACCATAAAGAAGGCTGAGTGTTGAAGAATTGATGCTTTCAAACTGTGGTGCAGGAAAAGACTCTTGAGAGTCCCTTGGACAGAAAGGAGATCAAACCATTCATGAACCCTGAATATTCACTGGAAGAACTGATGCTAAACCTGAGGGTCCAATATTTGGTCACCTGAGGCAAAAAGCCGACCCATTGGAAAAGACCCTGATGCCGGGAAAGACTGATGGCAGGAAGAGAAGGGGACGGCAGAGAATGAGATGGTTGAATGGCATCACTGATTTTGATGAGTTTGAGCAAACTCCAGGACACAGTGAAAAACAGGGAAGCCTGGCATGCTGCAGTCCATGGGGTCACAAAGAGTTGGATATGACTTAGTGATTGAACAACAACAATGCTCATTTTTGAAATTATGAAAAAAAAATTTACATTTTAGAAATTTTGAATACTGACAGAGATGTAAAGAAATGAAAGATCTTGCTTAATTGTATTAATATTAAACAGAGGCAACAATAATTAACTAACTACTTAGTGTTCATTCCAATTTTGTTCTGTGCATAACCCTGTCTGGCTGAAATAATTCTGATTATTAAATTATGCAACTTGAATGTCACACAATATTAAAACTTAAACATTATTCCATTATTTTAAAAATCTTTACAAACATAGTTTTAATAGTAATTAAAATATTAAATGCACAAGATTAAATTCAATATAATTTAAATAATGCTAACATTAAGGCTTTTAGTATACTACTACTACTAAGTCGCTTCAGTCGTGTCCGACTCTGTGCAACCCCGTGGACTGCAGCCTACCAGTCTTCTCCGTCCAAGGGATTCTTCAGGCAAGAACACTGGAGTGGGTTGCCATTTCCTTTTCCAATGCATGAAAGTGGAAAGTGAAAGGGCTTTTTAGTATATCCTTATATGTTTAGACATTAGCTTATTTCCAATAGTTTTGAAATTTGTAATAATAAAGTTTCAACTTTGGGGGAATAAAGTTTTTCCTCAGTTTCAAATAATAATAATCAGGATATATTCTAAAAACTGCTACAGGTTCAAGATGTATTTTAATTATTACAAAATAGTCTCTTTATTGCCAAAATGGCTCCATGATTTTTTACCATACCCAGCATAATCTTCTTGTCAGATTCTATGATTCTTGCTAGTTTGATAGTCAACATTTTCAATATGAGTTCATTAATCACATGTATTTTTCCTTTTCCAAATAATTTTGATCATTCCTTTATTATTTGGGCAGTTTTAATGTTTTTCTTATGAATCTATATGTACTCATTACTTATTAAAGACAAAAAAAGTATATTTGCTGCAGATTTTTCCCAAAGTATTGTTTTCGCTCATGTATTTTGTTTGCATAAAACATTTTGTGTTAATGCTGTTAAATGCTATTTTTTGTTATATTATTATTATTAATAGAATATACTATAAGAAAGAGAATATATAGCAATAGAGAAGAGAAAATAAAAAGAAAATAAAAAGCAACAACAATGTTTGTGGTAAAGTTATTAAATTAAAAGATGATATCTCAATCATTATACCATAAGCGTGTGTTGTCCATAAATTACATTGTAAACCTAATTTAAACTATTGCATAAAATTAAATCATTTATATACTCAATGTATTTAACCATTTCTTATTTGGGTTATTAAGATTTTTATTAGTATGAACAACATCCTAGTAAATATTTTTCACATAAATCTTACATAATAATTTTCATTGTGTCTTTGAGGATAAATTTCTGAAAGCAAAATTATTGATTGAAAATTTATAAACACTTTAGGATTTGTAACTTGCTTTCCTGGATGTTAATTTACTCATCTACCAGTAGTGTATAAGAATGCATGCTTACTGAATCCATAATAATAACTGTTTTATAGATCTCTGTTAATTGGATATGTGAAAATATTTGTAATGTGTACTTCTTTGGTTACAATGATGTTGGGCATTAAATATTGCTTCTGGGCTCGAAGGTATGCTCTTCCATACCTGGCTTGGAGACACTGATTAGGGCTGGGACAGCAAACTCTTTCCCTTTGGCCAGTTCTTTCCTTGATAGGTCCTGTGACTGGTGGGTATCAGAGTGAGGCTGCCAAGCAAGAGAAAATGTCAAAAGACCCTCCTTGTTCATCTTTTCCCATCTTTCTAGCATCAGCTCTTCTTCCTGGTAGCAGTGGTGAATTCTAACAGCAGCTGATTGTATCTTCTTTCCATTCACTCCCAAAATGATGCATTCCACCCAGTGCTATCAACAACAAGAAAGCAATGCCCTTTTCTCAGAGGTCTGAATCTCATTTCTTTAGGATCCTCTTACAAGCTTTCTGGTTGTGAAAACACCAACCTCTTCCTTTTGTTTTTCCTGCTCTCAGGGTGGTTAATCCTCCGTGAAGTTACTATCTGTATCATCTCAGAAAGTCTTATTGGACAGCACTACAATAATCCTGTAATTTAAAGGGCAATGGTTCCCAAACTTGGAAACTTCCAAAGTCAAATTTCAAAGCTCAGGCCACACCCCAGACCAATTAAATCACAGTCTCTGGGGATGGATACCAACCTCTTCCTCCTTGTCTTCTTTGCCTCCTCCTCCTCATTATTATTATGATTATTTGAAGTTTCTACAGGCCATTATGATAGGCTTCCAGGTGGCTCAGTGGGTAAAGAATCTGCCTGCAATGAAGGAGATGTAGGAGACACAGGTTTGATCCCTGGATCTGTAAGATCCTCTGGAGGAGGGTATGGCAACCCACCCCAGTATTCTTGCCTGGAGAATCCCTTGGAGAGGGGAGTTGGGCAGGCTACAGCCCATAGCGTCACAAACTGAAGTGACTGAGCACACAGGCAGCACACGTGCACAGGTGACTACAATGTGCAAACAGGTTTGAGAACCAGGGTTGGATTAAACAAAATGACAGGATAATTAACGTTACATATATTTTTTATAAGATTGCTATTAGGGAATAATCACCTCTTTCCCCTTCTCTCAAGTTCCTACTGATGATAACAGTACAAACTACTTTTATCTTTTTAATGTTGAACTGGCTACATTTCTTTCTGTCATCCCTAGAAAGAACATGCATTCCTTGAATTCATTTGGTGCATTAAAGACAACTCTTTATCCTTCATGGAAAGAAAGTGCTAACGGGTATTTTGGTTTCCTGTTAGGCAGGCTGGTGTGTTTAGAATGGCTTATAAGTGGCATTTAAAGGCACTGAGACAGCTGCAGTGCTCAAAAAAGTGTGAAATTCTTTTCTGCTTTTGTTAACAGTAGAGAAAATATCACCAGCATCTGAAGCTTTCCACTGACTGCTCAGTAATCAACTAAAGAGAAGGGAGAGTGAACCACTGCAAAGTGAGCAGATAGGGAGATACAGTAAACATAGCAAAGCACTGACTTAAAGAGGGTAAAATCAAATGTAAATTTTTCTTTGAATTACCTGGCAAAGGCTAATTCTGCTAACAAAAAGGTTTGAATGTTTGGGAAACAAAAAATCAGAATGTAACATGCTTTGATTTGATTGTGCTGCATGTTACTCCAAATAAAAGAATAAAAGCACAAGGAAGGAAGGGAGATGAAAGCAAAAGAGCGAACTGTAGCCTTCCTCCATGTAAATGAGTGATTCTTAATGCGTACTGTTCCTGCAAATCATTAGTGGAATATGGAATCTGAATGAATGAATGAATAATGCTAAATAAAATAAGAATTGACCCCAGCCTACAGCTGTTTATTGAAGTGAACCCACTATGAACCTCTCTATGGCTGCAGCCTCACCAGCAAAGTCAAATGAATAACTGGTTCAGCTCAGCTAATTCAAACCAAAAATGCAGTGCTTGTCTCAATTATCAGACTGTTTCAGGAGAGAATTATTTTTCTTGTGTTTCCACTTCATTTTTCTACATAGCTTAAGATAATGTATTCATAGTCACATCTTCTTTCTTTGTATATTCCCCATAATTTTCATACAATCAGAGTAAATACTGGGGGGGAAATTGTCTGTCTTTTATCTATACTTTGTTATTTGTCATTTTTTTGAATCAAAAGGCAAATACTGCCTATGGTGTGTTTTTGGTTTTCCTTATATCATTCATATACTCCATTCATTCATTCAAAATCATTTAGTAAATTCTTACTATGTGCTAGGCATCTGGATTGCTTTTAAGTGTAACAAATGAATAAGGTATGGAAGTGGTGAGGCAATTTATCGATATAATTAACTTATGATTGTTCTCCCCATATTTTTCCTTTCCCACTTTGCAAGGAGTAGCCTGATCCATAGTATTTCCTTGCCTTGGGGTTTTTGTTGGTTGTGAGTAAAGTAGTAGCAGCTTCTTTCCCAAATTGAACCAGTACCAATCCCATGGGTTGTAGTCCCTAGGGGTGTACAGATATGCAGTGCATATATGAGAAAGGTCCAATTAGGAGATGGAAACCACACAGTAATTTGAACAAGGACACTTAACATAAAGAATTATTAACTGTAACAATGGAATAACTATAAAGAAGAACAGAGAACTCTAAGGCAGGAGTCAGCAAACTTTTCTGTTAAACAGCCAGATAGTAAATATTTTAGGCTTTGCAAACCAGCAAAGATTTTAGATCTCTGTTCCATCCAGCATTCAGCTCTGCTGTGGCAGCATCAAAGGAGCCCAAGACAAAATAGAAATGAATGTGTGGCTGTGTTTGGATAAATCTCTGCTTACAAAAACCAACAGCCAGTTGAAGTTGCTGACCTCTGTTCTAAAGAATAGGGCTTCCCAAGTGACTCAGTGTAAAGAATTTGCCTGCAATACAGGAGACACGGGTTTGATGCCTAGGTCGGGAAGATCCCCTGGAGAAGGAAATGGCAACCCACTCCAGTATTCTTGCCTGGAAAATCCTATGGACAGAGGAGTCTGGTAGGTTAAAGTCCATGGAGTTACAAAGAATCAGACAAGATTGAGTGACCAACCTTTCATTCAACTAGTTTTGTTTTCTGATATGTACTTGGAAAGCCTATATGACACATTTTCCTATAAATTTGGCTGTAGCTTTCATTTGTACCAACTCGACCACTTTGCCTTATAAAACACCATAAATTCCAGGATCTAATTGGCACAAGGATTGATTACTCTTCCAGAGATGAAATCAGGTGTAGAACAGTTTCCCGGTTATATTCTCTTAGCTAGAACTCCCGTTTTTCCTCTAATAAAGTGTTAATCACTCTGTCGTGTCTCACTCTTTGCGGCCCGTGGACTTGCCAGGCTCCTCTTTTCCTGGAGATTCTGCAGGCAAGAATACTGGAGTGGGTTGCCATGCCCTCCTCCAGGGGATCTTCCTAACCTAGGGATGGAACCCAGGTCTCCCACATCGCAGGGATTCTTCACCATCTGAGCCAGTGTCTTTGCCAAACCTTCTCCACTGCAGCCAGGATTGGTTCTACATTTTGTTATAAATTTGAAGTTTTGGATCTATGCTTTAAATAAATGTAAACAAAGTTTATAGAATGAGATTCTTTTGCATAAACATACCTGCATTCAAACTATCGCACAATTGCACTCATCTCACACGCTAGTAAATTAATGCTCAAAATTCTCCAAGCCAGGCTTCAGCAATATGTGAACCGTGAACTTCCTGATGTTCAAGCTGGTTTTAGAAAAGGCAGAGGAACCAGAGATCAAATTGCCAACATCTGCTGGATCATGGAAAAAGCAAGAGAGTTCCAGAAAAGCATCTATTTCTGTTTTATTGACTATGCCAAAGCCTTTGACTGTGTAGATCACAATAAACTATGGAAAATTCTTCAAGTGATGGGAATACCAGACCACCTGATCTGCCTCTTGAGAAATTTGTATGCAGGTCAGGAAGCAACAGATAGAACTGGACATGGAACAACAGACTGGTTCCAAATAGGAAAAGGAATTCGTCAAGGCTATATATTGTCACCCTGTTTATTTAACTTCTATGCAGAGTACATTATGAGAAACGCTGGACTGGAAGAAGCACAAGCTGGAATCAAGATTGCCAGGAGAAATATCAATAACCTCAGATATGCAGATGACACCACCCTTATAGCAGAAAGTGAAGAGGAACTAAAAAGCCTCTTGAGGAAAGTGAAAGTGGAGAGTGAAAAAGTTGGCTTAAAGCTCAACATTCAGAAAACTAAGATCATGGCATCTGGTCCCATCCCTTCATGGGAAATAGATGGGGAAACAGTGTCAGACTTTATTTTTCTGGGCTCCAAAATCACTATAGATGGTGACTGCAGCCATGAAATTAAAAGACGCTTACTCCTTGGAAGGAAAGTTATGACCAACCTAGGTAGCATATTCAAAAGCAGAGACATTACTTTGCCAACAAAGGTTCATCTAGTCAAGGCTATGGTTTTTCCTGTGGTCATGTATGGATGTGAGAGTTGGACTGTGAAGAAGGCTGAGTGCCGAAGAATTGCTGCTTTTGAACTGTGGTGTTGGAGAAGACTATTGAGAGTCCCTTGGACTGCAAGGAGATCCAACCAGTCCATTCTGAAGGAGATCAGCCCTGGGATTGCTTTGGAAGGAATGATGCTAAAGCTGAAACTCCAGTACTCTGGCCACCTCATGCGAAGAGTTGACTCTTTGGAAAAGACTCTGATGCTGGGAGGGATTGGGGGCAAGAGGAGAAGGGGACGACAGAGGATGAGATGGCTGGATGGCATCACTGACTCGATGGACATGAGTCTGGGTGAACTCCAGGAGTTGGTGATGGACAGGGAGGCCTGGCGTGCTGCGATTCATGGGGTTGCAAAGAGTCGGACACGACTGAGCAACTGATCTCATCTGACCTGCATTCATTTTCAAAAATAAACACATTTCAGTAGACTACGTACTTGGGGGAAATGGTGTGGCTAAGTCTTATTCTGGAATCATTAGGGTGCTGGATTAGCTGCTTCCAGGCCCCAAGTACGGCCTTTGCTTGCCTTCCCTTGCCCCCTCCTCCATGGCCATCCCTCCTCCCCAAACACAAAAAATAGGAGTACTGCTGTAATAGCTGCTGCACTATGCATGCCTTTTCCTCTCCATTTAGCCCTATATTCACAGGGCCAGACTAGGTAAAGTGAGCTCCCTCTAGAAAGAAATCCATATTGAGCAACAGACCAGAACCTCTAGAAACAAAGGTCCAAGTTATTTGTACATGGGATATCGGTAGCAAGCACTATATGGGGGCTTGCTTTCTATGTGCCAGGCACTGTCCTAAGGGCTTTACAAACACTAACTCATCTAATCCTCACAGCATCCCTATTTTTTATCCCTATTTAACAGGTGAGCTAACTGAGACACAGAGAAGTTAGATGACTTGCCCAAATGTAAGGGGAAGAGATACATGGAACTGAACTATCGAAGCTTTAATAATCTTCATAGATGATTCATTTCTCCGGCTTTATCGGAGTGTGATGTGTGAAAGTGTTAGTTGCTCAGTCGTGTCTGACTCTTTGAGAACCCATGGACTGTAGCCCGCCAGGCTCCTCTGTCTATGGAATCTCCAGGCAAGAATACTGGAGTGGGTTGCCAATCCCTTCTCCAGGGGATCTTCTCGACCCAGGAACCAAACCCAAGCCTCTAGCATTGCTGGCAGATTCTTTACCACCTGAACCACCAGGGTGTAACTGGCAAATAAAACTGCATATATTTAAAGTGCATAATACTTTACAGATGATTCTGACCTGAAAATAGGATTGGAAGCCAATTATAAAAAATATTTGAGCTGTACATTTATTACATGAACCTACATTCAGTTCTATCAGTATCACAGACTTAATTGATTTTTTTTTTTAGTTCTACAAAATCATACAGATGGAAAAAAAGCCCATTTGAGATTTCACAAAAATCTTAACTTTAGTAACAATTTTGCTCCTCGATTAAAAATAACAATGTCTGTGATGAGTTTCTTATGTTTGGTATTCTGATAAGTCCCCATGCTACTCCATGAGTTGCCTGAAGCAGAATATCTGGAAGGGGTTAGGACTGAAGTTGCTGTGGGCATTCTTGCAGCCAATGCCAATCAATAGCACTACTCCAGGTACCATAATAGATGTCCTAGGGTACTGTACCATGTATACATGTGTATATCCAGAAGATTCTAATTTATGCCCTGAGAGTAAAATTCCTAATTTCTGCAATTTCCTACTTCTTAACTCCAAAAATGAACAATAATTGTGTCACCGTTAATCAGTGGTTAATCTTTCAAAACCAACTCAACAACATATAGCTTCAGATGTTACTAAGTAATGATGGCTTTCTCTCTATTTTCTAAACCAAATTGTCAGAAATGATACATAACTAGTAGAGCTTCTAATAGCTCACAATGCCTAATTACAGATGTTATGAGTTTAAGGAATATTATAGATATTTTAGAAGGAAATTTGGAATATTTTACTTTTCAAAGATGCATTTTTCTCTAACAAGTATTCAGGGTAAAATAATCACAGACTGATTTTTAAAATGTGCATAATTTATCAAACAACATTTTCATACAACCTCAAAACAAGCCACAAGCAAGTCTAACATGGTCATCTCTTTACATCTACTACTAAAGAAACACAGCTCAGAAGAAGATAAATATAAAATTGCAATGGAAACTGTGGTCGAACAGCATAATTAGCAAAAGTCGATATGCCCCACCAGTAAGCCGTCCATAAATTAGTAAATGGTCGCAAAGTCCTGTTTCTATGTGAAGTGTAATAAATAAAGTAGATAACTGTGACATATTAATCAAAGAGAAGTGTGAGTGTGAGTGACATCAGCAGCATAGTGGAACAGGAGGCCCCCCTCTCGCATCCCTACTCAGGAACAATAATTTGGTAACCATCCAGAGACAAAAATGCCTCTGTGGATGTACAGGATACAGGTAGGAGACTGTGAAACGCTGGCGAATCCCAAGACCAAGGAAGGTCATTTTGAGAAAGCAGATCTGGGCCCAGGTGGTAGACTCAACTGTGTTCTGACCACAGACCACTCTGGACTCCACAATAACCTTGTTCACATGCAACGTCCACCAAGGCACCCAGGAGGAGTCATATCCACCTGTGCCTTCCGAAATCAGTGCCAACTGTGGTCCTGAAGTGGTACATGACCCTGCCCCCATGCCTCAGAGCTGTCAGTCCTAACTGCCCAGGAACCCAGAGGGACACATCCCCAGTCCAGCCCATTTCTGCCCCAGAAGTAAGTTCATTGACTTTGGATCTTGCTCTGACTTTGGATCTTGGAGCAACTCTGTAACCTGACTTCACTACTCAAATCCTTGGTCCAGAAGCAATCTGGCCACTCAGGGACCTGGAGAGAGCCATGCTCATGGGTGCCTCCAAGGCATCCCACCACTGAAGTGGCCCCATGACACAGTATAAGCCCCTCTCAGCTGCAGCCCAGGAGCAGACCAGACTACCCAGAAACCTGATGGGAGATTCAGAGATCTGTGCCTCTGAATGTAGGCCTTCTGACCACTGTCAGGTGTAGATTCTGAAGTGACTCTGTGACTTGGTTCTAGCCCTTCCCAGCTGCAGCCTGGAGCCAATCTTGCCCAACTAAGGGCCTGTCCAGTGAACGACCAGGAACCTTCCCATAGACCCACAGGGAGGCACATCCAGCCACGCAGCACACACGGATGAAGACAGATGCCTCAAATGTTAATTTCTTCAAAAACTTTAGTTTCCTAGAAACTATAATTCTCCACCAAGCTTCGCACTGAGAAGCCTAAACAGGCTCCATTCACTTATCTTTCTCACCACCATCTTATCCAGATGGATACCAAATCTAAGTCATGTCTCAGAAGTGACTTGAAAAATCTATTCTTTTTTGACCTTTGCTGCCACTGCTTTTCGATTCAAACCTGCACCAAGTCTCCCAGAACTGCTGAATCATCACCTGATTTTTTTCCTCTTACATTTCCCAAGTTGCTTCCAGAGAAAACTTCATTTATTTTATGAATTTAGAAAATAAAGCTGATCACTGCACTCTCAAATTGTTTTTAAGCTTTTGGTTTCTACCTCAAAACTCTTGTTTCCGTTGGTTATTGAAGAAAGCTTCCAATCTTTTGGTTTAGCAAACAAAGCTGTTCACAATTCAGCCCACTGGATTTTTCAAACCATCTCTTTCACACTTGAAATACACTGCTAACTTTTCAGATTTAGCCACCATAAACCAAGAAATTTTAAAGGTGAATTTATTATGACAGTGTGAGGTAGGATGAATTAAAAAATGACGGGGTTAAAAGAAAAAGGTCTTCAACCTGGTCCCAGTTTCACTATTAATTATGACCTTGTGTAAAACTCTTAGCTTAATTTCTAAAATGATGGAGGAAAGGGGACCAGATCCATTTGTAAGTTTTATAACTAAACAGATACCTACATTGCTTATGTGTAATCGTCCCTTGGGGTTTTATATTTGTCTTCTTTTTCCTTAAATATTATTTACACTTATATCAACTTACACCTAAGTGTAAATATAAAATATTTTGTGCACAAAGGCAATACTCAGTAAAGTCATTCAATTAAAACTGGAAAATGTAAGTACGTTTGCAAAATCACATCCCACACTTTGTGAAAATGGTATTAACACTCTAAGTTACAAAAACACCTGACATATGCTTTATTCATTCATTAATTCATCTATTTATTCATCATGTATTTACTAGGCAATTGACTATTATGTCTCAAGAACTATTCTAAGTGTTATATACGGTGATAAAACAGACATTGCTCCTGCCACTATAGAGTTTACAATGTAGTTATGGTGACAATTAATGGAAATTTTTAAAATATTGAAGTACAGAGTGTGACAAAAACTATAAAGACTCAATGAGAGTTCTGTGAGAGATTTACAGGGTGAAGCTGAGGGGTTAGTTCAGATTAGCTGGAGCTTAGACATAATAAATTACCACATGGAGCCACCTTGCCACTGAGACCACCTTGTAAGAGGTAGTTCTTTGCGGGTGGTCCAGGTGGACTCCAGGGCAATGATTTTAGCCCGCTTACAGAACGCAATGGAGAGACAGGCGGCTGAATGCTGCCTTGTCACTATCCCTCACCCACACCCTCCTCCACATCACACTTATGGTTTCCCTGACTCTAGACACTCTCCTATGACCCTCTGCCAGATCATCAGTCTTCATCATTCCAAGGCTTCGAGTGCTCCACCATTCTGCTTCTCTTCAGAAACACTGCAGACCGCTGATCCAGAGTCCTGTATTCCAGGCAGGGGCCACTGAGCTCTTTCTGTTGGGATTCCAGACATATAAAAGACAAATGTCACTGACTTTTTAGATTCTGAAAAGAATAGACTGCAGAGTCAGATCTTCAGATGGCTGTAATATCTATCTGTTAGCTTATGAAGAAAAGTACATAAGATAAACGAAAACACATTTTTGAAACTGTATAGTGCTATGTAACTGCCTTTTTCCTCATTCTCAAGTAGTCTCAGTAGCTTCTTCCTTCCCTTCCTTCCTTCCCTCTCCCTCTCTTTTTCATCTCCCGTCTTCCTTCCCTTTCTCTCCTTTCCCCCTCCATCTCTCTATCTCCCTTCCTTCCTTCTTTCCATTCTTTCCTCCCTCAGTAATTCAGATGTATCAGACACTTTGGTGGTACATGAAGTACAAAGACAAATAAAAATGGTGACAAGCATAGACTCTAGAATCAAACGGAATCTGAAACATATGGCTCCCAGCACACTGTCAGCGCTCAAAAACATTCAGGATTTACAACAGTGGGATAAAATTTGAAGCAATTAGCTTTATTTAAGAATATTGTGGACATCTTCACAGAAAATAGATCCTTTGGATGGGTTTTGAGAGACAAAAAGGAGCAGAAATAACCTGCAAGTAGTGATATTGTGTTCTTGAATTAATAAATTAATAAGTGGGAAGAAGTATTCACTCATTCATTCATACACTTAATGATACTACTCTGTGGGGACTCAGCTGAGCCTTGAAGATATAAAAGTGAATATGAAGTTATTAAGGGTGTATCAATAACGTTCTACAAACTGTAATGACATATTTATAATACTGATAGGTGTGTGTGTGTGTGTGTGTGTGTCTGCATGCTCAGTGTATCCAACTCTTTGCAACCCCATGGACTGTAGCCCACAAGGTTCCTCTGTCCAAGGGATTTCCCAGGCAATAATACGGGAGTGGGTTTCCATTTCCTTTTCCAGGGGATCTTCCTGACCCAGGAATAGAACCTGCGTCTCCTGCATCGAGGTGGATCCTTTACCACTCAGCCACCTGGGAAGCCCCACATATACTTATCTTTTAGATATATATACTATCTAGATGTGTGGGATGTACTTTAACATAACCCAGACTTTGAGGTGACTACGTGGGCATGAGGGTGTATAGAAGAAAGAAGATTGGACATGAATTGATAAGCTGGATAATTTGTACATGGGAATCCTCCAAACTAATTTTCTATGTTTTTATATGTTTTAAACTTTCCTCAATAATAACACATGTCTTCTCCTTGGAAGATTTTTGTATTTATTTTTTCTTCCAGTTTTATTGAGATATAATTGACATAAAGCACTGTATAAGTGCACAATATAATGATTTGAATTACATACATGTTGAAATGATTATTACAATAAATTTAGTGAACATCCATCATCTCATACATATATAAAATCAAAGAAATAGAAAACAAACTTTTTCTTGGGATAAGGACTCAGGATTTACTCTCAACAGCTTTCATATATAACATACAGCAGTGTTAATTATACTGATTTTGTTGTATATTACATCCCAGTATTCATCATCTCACAACTGAACGTTTTTACCTTTTGAATTGCCTTCAATAACAACTTTTATAAAGTGAATATGGGACAGTCAGTCCTCCTTCTACAGTCAAATGTATGACACAGACACTGGACACCAATACTTCAATGTTACGTTTGTAAAGTGAAGTGGAAGTGAAAGTCGCTCAGTCATGTCTGATTCTTTGTGACCCCATGGACTGTACAGTAAATGGAATTCTCCAGGCCAGAATACTGGAGTGGGTAGCCTTTCCCTTCTCCAGGGGAATCTTCCCAACCCAGGGATCAAACCCAAGTCTCCCACATTGCAAGCGGATTCTTTACCAGCTGAGCCACAAAGGAGGCCGCTCTTTGCATAAAACCATTTTTAAATAAATGGGGGATGAGAACCTCACAATTAATAAAGGATGTTGAGTTCTGGAGGACTCTATACGAGTGCTTTTCTTATTCCTCACGTTAGCGGTTCCCCCGATAGAGAGTTTGGTATGCTTCCTTTTTCAGTGTGAAAGAAATGGGAGGAGCAGGTGGGGATCCTGTAATAAAACACTAGGCAGTTGCCTCATTCTGGTAATTATACAGCACTTCCATCGAAGCTTCTGGAACTCTAAAGTTCTTTCAAGAGATACATAATCTATCACTTTTCTGTAGAGGGATTCAAAATTAGAGACCCAAAAGTGAATTTTTCAGTATGTTGCCTCTACATAATCAAATAGCTAATGTTCCATAACCTCAGTGCTGTTTTCTCACAGCCTTCACAATTTTACCTGCCTCCTGAATGTTTTCATTTAATGCCTCTCTCCAGATGTCTTAATCTGCATTTAATTCCTGCTTGAGCCTACTTTACCCTTCTGCTCAGATTTTCTGAATTCTTAAGACTCATTCATATAGTTCCTCTATTCCTATAGTTGCTTGCCAAGCCACCACGTTTAATATCATTAAAATTTTCATTGCTATATTACTATCTCTCTTTTCCAGACCATTAAACAGAGGCAAATATGTGGGAGGCAAATATAAATAGTATTCCATTAATTAACCAACTAAAATAATCAACTTTTTGATGTTAAAAGGCATAAATATCTCTCTGGCTGATGATATAAACATTTATCTGCATCTATTCATGTATTTACGTTTTCTAGCCCAACTCTTTTCAAAAGATAGAAGGGTTAGGGTATATTTACCATATAGTTTATTAAGATACATAAAAGGCAGGATCAAGGCGATTAAAAGAAGAAACAGCACGTACTAACAGGGGCCAATTTAGCTGCTTTGATGATTAAGCACAACATTTGAGCTGCATATTGATGTTTAACAATCTTTTATCATTGGTTAACAAAAGAACATTAATTTTTACATGTGAAAAGACTGAGATTTTTTACCTCTGCTGTTTGCTACACTAGTATCCTAATTAAAAACTGATGCCAATTTAATTGTTGGAGTCTGAAATATTTACATAAATATTCTTTTATTTTGTAATTTTAAATTCAATTGAGGTAAAATATATATTGAATCACTTCTTGGTTTCAGACTGAAAATGATAAAAGGGGAAATGCTGTACATATATCATTCTATTCATAAAATACAATCAATATGATGAGTTTATAATAAAAAGGTGTATAAAATATTTATGGGAACCCAGATTAAAGGAGATATTCATTCTTCCTTATGCATGTAACTATGAGGAAGGCAAGTAAGGAGCCATTCTGGACATTGCTTCCCTAGCAGATAAAACAAGATTCCAGAGAGAGGGGCCTGTGCAGACATTCATCCATCCCTCACTGAGAATCCAGTCATGAAACAGCAGAGACAATCAATCCCCCATGCAAATCCTTACTCACCAAAACTATAATAGAATGGTTGGTGTTTTATCCACTAAGTTATCTCAGTGGAGGGAGGGAGAATTGTTATGCAACAAAGTGTAACCAAGACACTGATCAAGTTCAGGTTGCCCTTCTTTTTCTCCAAGATCTTTCCAACCACTCCCCCTGTCCTTTGGTGGTTTCTGTCCTACTCTCTATAAGACAGAGAAGAATCTTTATAAACCTTCTCTGATTACATAACTACCTTGGTTAACAGCCTTCAGGGGGTCCCCACTGCTTTCAAAATGAACTTGCACACTTGGCATAACTCTGAATCATTTCATGGGTTGTTCACAGCCTCACCTTGCTCACGTCCCATACCTCATCTTTGTGCATCTCCCTCAATGGTCAGTCATTTCTGCCAAACATGCCACAGACTCTCAACCTGCAAACACTCTCTTGCCTCTGCCTGGAATGTTCTTCTCCACTACCTCAAATTCCCCACCTTCCCTTTACTCTGGTTGTGCCTGTGTGTGTTAGTCACTCAGTTGTGTCCGACTCTGCAACCCCGTGGTCTGTCCGTGGAATTCTCTAGGCAAGAATGCTGGGGTGGGTTACCATTCCCTTCTCCAAGGTATCTTCCCAACCTAGGAATCAAACCTGCACTGCAGGCAGATTCTTTACCATTTGAGCTATCATTTCAGACTCCAGTATAAATATCTTTTTCTCCAAATACTGCTTCTCCAGAAGTAACACCTGTATACCTATGTTGTAAAGTCCTTAAAGTCCCCAGGTACCTTGAATGTTCCTGAAATACCATCATCAATGAATTTAATCTTCAACTTGTTCCCATCCCCTGGGTGAGACTAAATGCTGCTAGCAGCTAACACCCATAAAAGCAAGTGTGCTTCAACCATTATGTCAATTTCTTTTGGTAAAAACCTCATAGAAATCTAAAGGACCTATTTCCAACCATGATTAAGAGTTTCCTGTTTTTGGAAGATACTACTTAACAATATTCCCATTTAAGTGGCAATCCTATATAATGCATTACACACTATAAATTGGGGATAAGCCAGCTAATTCTGACTTGTCATGCAGAAAAGATGTACAAAATCTGTGCTGGATAAAGAAACTTTGGATCCCTGAGATAGTTTTTCCATTTAAAGCTACCAGTGCTGCCTCTTTATGTGAAGATGGTAGCCCAGAATTTCTCCTCAAACCTACAACTGCACATCACTGAGGGAGAAAAAATGGAGGCAGTGGGAACCCATGACAGGAAAGGATGATGCTTGAAGCAGGAGATATTGCAAGTCATAGGACTTTTATCGGTTCTATGTAACAGACCTGAATAAAGAATCCACATGTCAATGCAGGAGACACAAGAGACATGGGTTCAATCCCTGGGTTGGGAAGATCCTCTGGAATAGGAAACAGCAACCCACTCCAGTATTCTCGCCTGGGAAATCACATGGACAGAGGAACCTGGCGGGCTGCAGTCCATGGGGTCACAAAGAGTAGGACACTACTGAATGAGCACATACATACATGAAACAGACCTGAAGAAACTTACCATGGCCTGTCTGGCCTAGGGAGACGTTAGGAAATGACCTTGGACAGAATCAGGGAGAATCTCTGAGAAAGAGCATCAGGTCATGATTTGTTTGACCCAGATATGTTCTCTATGGGGTTCCTATTGACAGAATCTCCACCTGCAACCCTCCCCACAGCAATGTCTAACTACTCTGATTTGTGAGGTTAATTCTATACTTTTGTGATGATACTAAAACCTCAGTGAATAAAGCCCAGCTGTCAAGGACAGTCATTATTTTCTGAATCTGATGACAAAGCTTACTTACATATAGCTCTTTCTCTGGGTCTCTGAATGTTTCCTTTTGGCCCATGATCTGTAGTTTTGTTCTCCTCTACACACCACCAACATTCCCTCCTGGACAATGTTCCCAATCTCTCCTTAACCTTTCTCCCCCAGATAACACTTTGATAACTTTACATGAGGTCCTGAAGCTCTCAAGGGAGTCTTGAACTCCACTCTGGAAGATTGGTCTCATGGTTTCTTGTCATAATGCATTTTAAAACAAAATTACTTGTTGTGACACCACATGAGGCAAAAGAAGAAAATGCATCATAAATAAAGAATCAGACTACTGGGAAACTTGCTATGCCAGTGTAAATGAGGAGTATCCAATGAGAACAAATTTCTACAGGTTGCATTCAATTGTTTCAGAATTTCTGAAAAACAAATTCATTTTTCTTATTACTATACTTCTTTGCAGTTGATGGGTCCTCAGCAGGCAGAGAAACTATATACAAAAACATCTCTCTGCAATCATGTAGAAATCTGAACCATAAAATAAAGTCATGATTTCTAGTCTACTGTGTTATAGCAATCAACAGTAGCTAATTTTTTTTTAACTTGCAAATATATCAACTGATGTACTGATAAATAGAACCAGAATCGTTTTAAATGATGGTAGACGTGGACTTTCCAGTTGCTTTCACTATAGAAATAGTTACATTTAATACATTTTCATGAATCTCTGGTTTTACATTACATGCATATTCAGTAACAATAAATATTGTTCATCTACATCTACCATAAGTAAGGGCTTCCCTGATGTCTCCGCTGGTGAAGAATCCACCTGCTATGCAGGAGACCTGGGTTCGATCCCTGGGTTGGGCAGATCCCCTGGAGAAGGGAATGGCCACCCACTCCAGTATCCTGGCCTGGAGAATTCCATGGCCTGTATAGTCCGTGGGGTTGCAAAGAGTCAGACATGACTGAGCGACTTTCACTACTACTACTACTACCACCACCATAAGTAAATATATCAAATCCTTTGAAGATTCTGGAGACCTATTAGACATGATCCCTACTTCAGTGCCTTTAGTTCTTGATCAATCAAACTGTAAAAGACATCTCAGGAGTGAAAGAAGAAAACCGTAAGATTACTGTTCACGGAGAATCAGATTATTAATACGTATCTGATGGGCATGCCTGCAGAAGAAAATAATTTGAGATTCATACCTCTAAACGTAAATTGAATAACTATAATTTCTGCCATTCTACAAATATGTGTTGATTATTTATGGTGTACTTGGTACAGAGTAAATATTAAGATGAAGAGAACCAAAACTAAGTTAGAGATTAACAGGTGGGGCCATGAGGAAGACTCCCTGAGAAGGCATTTATTTACACTGAGACTTAAGAGACAAGGAGGTGGGAGACAGGAAGACAGAGACCAGTACAGTTTGGACAGGCGCATCAGGGGAAACTTAACAGAGTTTCCTCAATGTCAAGTTGTTTTTGGTCCCTAACATGCACCATGTGTTTTCACCTCAATGCCTGACATAAACTTTCCCTTCCTTTCATCCCTTTTATTCACCCTTTTATTCTATGTTCAAATGCCCCTTCCTCCAGGAAGCCCTCTTCACTTCAGGCTGAGTTTCAGTGCCACTCCTCCCTGTGAGTATCTCTATAATTCCGCATGGCCTATTAGATCGTCTCCTCTAACCATCTATAAGTCAGGTAAGAGTAGGAACAGTGTTTGGAGTGGATTTGGGGCTCAGCAGAGCTCAATGACTGTGGCAGACATCCCAGCTGCTCCCCAATATCCATCGTTAATTCATTCACCAGCTCTGCGCTAGACAACCTCCTGTTTTACCTTACAAATCAAATTCTGTTTTGTTCCAAACAACAATTTCTGCCTTAAACTTCTCATTTTAAATTAAAAAAAAAAAAGAAGAAAATGAACTAACTTTCTAGTCCCTCTTGTAGCTAGATGACAGCACGCTGACAATAACATTCATAGAAGATTGCTAGCAATTTGAGAGAAGTTTTGCTTTCCTGATATTTGTGACACCCTTTCTTTTTTAGGACTTTCTTCCTTTATCCTAAAATAATCCATGAGGCTGGATTATAAGAGGGAGAGCCATACACTCAAGATGAAGGAGGAGAAACCCAGTAGTTGGAGCCCTTGGTTATACCTTGGATCAGCCACACAAGCCTGATCTTTCCTACTTGAGAAAAATAAACTCCAGCATTTGTAGTTGAACTTCTGTTATATGCAGATGAATGCAACCTTTCCTGATAAACTAATAGCAAACAGACCATGGGCAGGCTGCCGGTGTCACATCCTGGTTCTACAGTTTAGCCAAACACAGGCTTCTCTGGTAGTTAAGACTCCATCTGGCAATATAGGGTACACATTTGATCCCTGGCCAGGGAACTAAGATCACACACGTTTGAAGCAACTAAGACTGCGAGCTGCAACTAGAGAGTTTGGATGCTGCAACAAAAGATCCCACGTGCTGCAACTAAGAGCCAAAGCAGTCAAATAAATAAATATTTGAAAAAAACTAGTCTAATAACATTTGACAAGCTATTTACTTCTTCAAGCTTCAGTTTCCTCACCTGTAAAGTAAGGGTGGTAACAATAACTAGCTCAAAACATAGATGTAAGAACTGTATAAGACGATGAAGTCAAGTTTTTAGCACATTGTCTGTCAAATAATACTTAAGAAAGTTAGCTATTATTATTATTATTATTAAAAATATATGCTTGTTAAAAGATTAAACAAATAAGCAAATTTCCCTTTCAGACTGTCTAATGAAGTTATCACATTAGAGAAAGAAATTAAAGAAATATATAACTATACAGGATACAAATCAACAGATGCTTAAATGAGTGCTAGAATTTTTTTCCCAGCACTTTTTAAATAAACTTTTTATTTAGAACAGTTTTAGGTTTTTACAGAAAAAATGCAAAGGTTGGAGAGAGATGTCCTATGTATTCCAAACCCAGTTTCTCCTGTTATTAACCTCTTACATTAGTGTGATCCTTTTGTCACAATTAATGAACCGATATTGATATGTTATTAACTAAAGTCTATACTTTATTCAGATTTCCTTAGTTTGTACCTAATGTCCTTTTAGCATCCCAGGATCCCATCTATGATAAAACATTATGTTTTGTCTTGTCTGTGGCTCTGTAGGCTCCTTGTGGCTACGACAGTTTTTCAGATGATCCTTATTTTTGATGACCTTGACAGTTTTGAGGATTACTGACTAGTCAGGTATCTGTAAAATGTCTTTTAGTTGGGATTTTTCTGATGTATTTCTCATGATTAGACTAGGGTGATGTGTTTTTTAGAAGGGAACCACAGAGGTAACATGCTATTTTCCTCACATCACATCAAGGGTTTCATACCATCAACATGACTTATCACTGTGGCTGTTGACCTTGATCACCTGTCCGAGGTGGTGTCTGTCAGCTTCCTGCACTGCAAAGCTACTTTTTCTCCCTCCCTTTCCATACTATGCTCTTTGGAAAGAATTCACTAAATGAAGCCACACTTGTGGAATATCATTACATTTCCACCTCCCTGAATTGCCCCCAAAGTGGGCAAACTGAATTCATTGTGTTCGTGAAAAATGCCGTACGAGGACTAATATCACTAAGCTTCCATTTGCTTCAACAAGACTATGGGAAAAATGTAAAACTCAAGAAAGGAAAAAGTGGATTGCCAACAAGTGTAGTTGACTAACTGAATGACAAAGAATCTACAATGCAATAACTGGAAGTTACTGGTTGGTTCAACAAAGAATTCAGAACAAATAATGATCTGTTTTTTTAGTACACTCAATGATGACATCATGAAAGTTAGAAACAGTCACTTTATTTGAATCTGATGCATCATATCAACAAATGATTTCCAGAGCAGCAAAGCCTGTGAATTAGGACTTCCATCTCTTCCACTGGACACACATATTCAAATCCAAGTTCCCCATCTTTTTGGTTCAGTGTCTCATATCTAATAAAACAGCAGCACCTACCTCCTTAGAGAGCTGTGAGGACTGGATACATGAACACTTGGAAAGCTCTTAGCATACTTCCCATGACCCAGTAATTACTATAAAACATTCAGTTTTCACTGTTGTGGTACATAATTACAATATTTTTGGATTCTTCATTTCAGAAATTAAAATTCCAAATGTCCAGGAGGAAGGGATAATATCTTAACTGCATGCAATTTTTGAAAAGCAGTTAATCAGAAGCACAAATGTATTCTGAAGAAGGACAAATACCTTAAAAGTAAATATTCTATTGTTTTTCCTGTGGGAACAGCTTATTTTGACTTTGAGTATAGGGTGCATAATTTGCACTTAAACTCTTTCTTTTCTAGTTTTCCTCTTGAGCTATTTCATCCCTTTCTGTATGCAGAACTTTCCTAATGGATCTCCAGTGACAAAGATCTTAAATATGATAGAGTGGTATATTCACTGGTACACTCTTCATTCACTTTTCTTACTTTGCACCTAAAGTATTTCAAATTTGATTGCCTGAGAGCCACTGCTAAGTGGTAGATATGGTGTGGGAGAGACTGTACTTATCTAACTTTCACCATTAAGAACACTATAAAACTAGGGCAAGCTAAAGGTTTCTTTCTTCTAAAGACAACTTTCTCATGAAGTCAGATCAAGATTTAAATATTTATCAACCTCTCCCACTCAGAATTTCAAATTTGGGTTCAGCTTCATCATGAGTCATGAAAAGTTGTAACTTTTGGGGCTAGCATTCAGATACTGTGGCATCTTAAGCTATTCTACCACTAGATGCTAAAATTAAAAAAAAAAAAAAAATAGGTCATTGTTTCTGACTGAGCACTAGTTGGAAGACCCAGAAGGAAAATTTGACAAGAATTAATGTCTTTTCCAAGGATCTTGTAGCAGCTAGAGAGACAGCTGACTCATCAGAGATATCAGAACACAGACATCTCGGTATTAAAGCTTCCTCCTAAAGCCCTATGCACCAAAGGCCTTTTATGGATAAGGATTGAGCCAAAGAAGAGTATTTATTACTTGATGTCTAGGTTATAATCATTTCAGTGACTTTCATAAAGAGTGAAACTAAGAAAATATGGTATCAATAGTCATCTCTTCCCATCTGCAAACTTTTCCATTGATTCTCTGCTATCTGCCAGGTGACACGAAGATTCACTAATATTATAAAGGCCCAAAGACAGATGAGAAAGTAGTGAAAACGTCATGTCCAACTCTTTGCGACCCTATGGACTACAGCCCACCTGGCTCCTCTGACCATGGGATTCTCCAGGTAAGAATACTGGAGTGGGTAGCCGTTCCCTTCTCCAGGGGATCTTCCCGACCCAGGGATCAAACCCAGGTCTCCTGCATTGTAGGCAGATTCTTTACCATCTGAGCCACCAGTGAAGCCCAAGGAAACTAAAACACATGCCTGACCTCCTGTGCTCTGACCTACACATAGCGTGCTTTTTCTATACCAGAACAGAGCTTTAAGGCGACCTCCCTGGTAACTGAGGTTACGATTTGGAGACTCCAACCTCAACTTAATCTATAAAAGAACCTAGTGGCTCATTTTTAAAAGTGGTTCAATCTTATTATTGTCATCAACATAACAAAGGCAAGTAAAATGTAAGGGGAAATTAATACTGGTAGTTAGGAAGTTTCAACATTCATCATTCTTAGGCCTGATGGATCAGATGGTAAAGAATCTGCCTGCAATGCAGGAGACAGGGGTTCTATCCCTGGGTCAGGAAGACCTCCTGGGGAAAGGAATGGCCAGCCATTCCAGTATTCTTGCCTGGAGAATTCCATGGACAGAGGAGCCTGGTAGGCTGCAGTCAAGGGGGTCACAAAGAGTCGGACACGACTAAGTGACTAACACTTTCACTTTCATTCTTAGGTCAAGGGGAAGAATTGTTTTTAGGTTATGCCTCACGGGAAAAGCTTTTGTCTTCCCAACACAAAGCCTATAAACTCTTTCTGTCATGGACACACAATTTACATTTACACACAGGCATACCACATTCACACATATACCCATGTATATGTGCACACACACACACACACACACACACACACATATCTGCAGTTCACAAGAGAAGATGCACCATACTCCATTTATATAATAAGAACATGAGCTAGTTTTCAGAATACATTAGAAACATGAAAACCTGCTTTTAGAATATACTTATAAAAGAGTCCATGGAAAATCTGAACTTTGAACAAATGCAATGATAGGTCCTAAGAATCTTCTACAATATTTATTAAAATCTTGCCCAGGGAAACAACTGCTGCAGATATACCTCATGGGGGGATGAATTATAGGGAAGACAGAAAAGCAGACAAGGAAAGGCTAACCACAGTGATGGTGAAAAAAAGACAATACAGAGCAAAGCAGGGATACTTTTTCCCTTTGTCAGTCCTGCTTAATGGTCTCACCAATTCCCTTTTGAGAAGTTATTAGGAGTTATGACATGATCTACACTGAATATGTTTTACAAATTATTGCATGGGCTTTATAAGATTAAGAATAAATAAAGTCCTATTGAAGATAGATTCAGAGGTCAGGCAAATCCAGTCAGTCATTTCCATCAAGATTCTAGTGGTTGAAAAAGATATGATGCTATTATGGTAAATATCAATAGTATGTTAAAATTACTTATATATCAGAGTAATCTGGATATTACTAACCCATCTTCCTGGTCACAAAGATAACTGGACATAACTGAGTAATTTAATAAAAATGGCAGCAACCTTTAGTGTTATGAATTTATTCCCTGTAGATTATAGCAGACCAAGTGAGGAAATGGAATAAAATTTGCATGATCAGTTTCACTAGTAGGAGATCTGGCTTTTACAGCCCTTCAGTTGTATGGAATGGTGAGGGAGAAAAGATAGACACAGTCTTCACTTGTCAAGTCAACTCCCATAAACCCAGGTGAGTTTCTCTACCCCAGGCAGAGCAGACAGGAGAGGGCATTGCAGCACCATGGATTTTTTTTTTTTTTTTTAATTTAGATGCACTGAGCTATCACCAATTGCAAATTTGAGAGGTCTGTGGTTTAACTCCAGCCATAACAAAAATATGAAACTCTATATGCTACAGAATTAATTTAGTGAAAGCAGAAGTGATTCAAAAGCTAGAGTCAAGACATCTTTTCTTAAAGGATTTAAGATTACAGTCAACAGAACTTGGGTGACTGAAATTTGATTTGGCGGTATACAAACTCCATCTTTTCTGTGTATTTGGTACCAGTGCTCACTCTGCCTCTGAAAGATGAAGGTATAGTTTCTGCCTCGGGCAATTTGAAACCATAATTATTTCATTTTATTCTTCTTGGGGTAAGAGTCACAGGCAAGGAGGACAAGAGCAAAATATCCAGAGACAGGTGGTTTCAGTGGTGTGGTTTCAACAATGAATATTCCAGAGATCTTATGGCAGATCCTATTATTGTGATACATCCTGCTCAATGCAAAGTTTGGAAAGTCCATATATGCACTGAAAATATTGGCTAGGAAACTCAGCGAAGTTTCCTCAACCTCTCTGACCCTTCACTGAGCAGTTTAATCAAATGTATCAGAATGGACAGCTGTAGTTCCCTTCTCACTCTGAAAATAAGGAGCCCAAGAGTCTGTGAGTTTCTCTAACAGATGAGACACCTCCTTCATTGACGGATATGCCCTTCCAGCTGCTTTTAACAATATGAAATAGATTGGACCGGCAGCTTTTGAGGAATAATAGCCCCTCTTAACATTAGGAAAGGTACACAATTTGGAAGCTCACAGTGTTTCATTTCAGTGTTTGGCACTGCTCTTCACCTGGTCATCCAAGAAATGTAAACAGGACACTGCTTCACACTCCTGAGAGCAAGTAATGTTCACCTATTTGCATGACACTCACTGAGTAGCCTAATTAATTACCTGTGGGTGGCAGAGTACATGCAGTCATATTAGTCAGCTAAGTATGCATTGCTTGTATTGACGCATTCTCTGAAAATGTGATATTTTTTGGGAGGTGGAGGTTAAGGTGGCTTTCTGTTTAATGTTTGGATGTTTTGTATTTATGTTTTATTTGGCCGATAAAATTTCAAACTTGCTACAAGCAAAAGTAAACAAAATGTGGTACCCAAAGAACAATGTAAATCATAATCATGGACTAATTGTCACAGATTTCTGAAAGGCAAATGATACTATTAGGTTAGAATTTTCCAAAGGCAGTGTCAGGATCCATGTTCATCATTCAGACTTCTGAAATCATCAGTGGTTCTTGCATGATACCTGCCAAGGGATATTCTTTGTTCTTTATAAATCTTTTAGACAGGTTTCCTAAGGGCTGTGTATGATATGAGAATATTTATTATGGGGTTTCAGCTTATGAACTGTCATTATAATACCCAGCTTCTCTTACTACCTTATATTTACTTCTAATTTCATCTCAAAGATTACTGGATAAATATTTTTATACTCACCTCCAAAGAGATTTTTTAGTATCAGATTTCATAGAAAGAGAACCCATTAAACCTTTCGGGCACAGATGCACAAAGAAACAAGCAAAAGACCATCAAACCTTCCCCCATCCCGAGATCACTGCTACTAATTTTATAAGAGTATGCATGCTTCAGACACCAGGAGCCTCATGGAAGAAAAGGCTTCATAGAAT
The DNA here is from genome assembly GCF_027580195.1 of Bos mutus. NCBI lineage: Eukaryota > Metazoa > Chordata > Mammalia > Artiodactyla > Bovidae > Bos > Bos mutus. The sequence continues at coordinate 17,990,809 of NC_091621.1, read as the reverse complement.
GCCGCCCTGATTCTGATAAATTAGACAAAAAGAGAGAGACCACAGCTATATTTGCATCAGTGACTCTGGTGAGAATTATAAAAACTTAAAAAAAATCTTCCCATGGCACATGCATTTCTGACTTTTTAGAAAGGTTAGAGCTATATGAGATCTGGAATCAAAACCTGATGTGACCTACATAAAAGAAACGCTGATTCCCTAATTAAACCAAGCTGTGGCTGCAGGCTCTGTAAAGAGCTGCCAAAAAATCATCCAATCAATTTTTCGACTATCCTCCAGGAATGTGGCGCGGAGGGCGAGGGCGGAGAGGCGAAAAGAGACTGTGAGGGTGCGGAGGCCGGGGAACCTTCTTCTTACACACGCTCTGTGCCGAGGTACCGCTTTTCCAGCACAGAAGCCTAGGACGGAAAGGATCACGTGGAGGTGGGGGCTGGGAAACAAGGGGACCCGCAGGGGTGGAGGAGAAAAACAGACTAAATGTTTTAACAGCTGCCCCTTTTTTCTTCACTTATTTTGCCCAGGGATCTGATTTCCTTCTGAAGGGGTGGGCTTTCCAGGGGCCCCTGGCTCTGCTCAGCAGGGGTTGTTTACTCTTGAGAAGCAGAGCTCTTTCCCTGTTTATAAAAGTGCTTGTTTTTGAGGAGAGGGAAGGGGTGGTGAGAAGAAAATGGAATATTTTAGAGCTCATATGGAAGCAAAACTAGTCAAAGAAAGTGCAGTTCATCTGAATTTTAAGTAGACACTGGCAACAAATGAAGAAAAAAAAAAATCACATTCTTCCTCTTAAATTTTTGACAGGAAAATTGTTCTCCAGGAAAGATGGAATGTCGTTCCCATGTAACTTCCTCTTTCATTTTGGTTCCTCGATGATGCAGAAGACATGTTAATTGAGAAGGATTAGGAAAATAATTCAGCTGCTAAAATTGGAGGCAAATAACTTGCAGAGAAGCAATAAAACAAATGGCAAAGGTGCTTTCTGTGAGCCAAACACTCAAGGCTGCCAATATCGGATAAAGGGCAAATTCTACATGAAAAGAGCAGTTATTTATTTTCTTTGCAAAATCTTCTTGAATCTAGCATTTTGGTCTTGCCATAGAGTATTTTACCACACAAAACATTTCATGATAGATGCTGTCTCTCCCTGACTTACTTCATAACGACCATCTCATTGAAACACTGGACGAGCCTCAGTTAACACGTACATTGGTTTATTCCACGAGACACATAAATTCTCCTTTTGAGGAAGTGGAGCCACCAAATGTAAACCGTAATTGCAGCCAAGTCTCAATTATTCGAGCAAATGTTGGAAGGCCAGCCGAAAGTTACTGCAAACGGCACACCCTTGTCAGACTTTATTTCAGCCTGTATTCACGACCTGCACCACCCTGGCTCACCCTCTCCAGCCCCAGGCCCGGCTTCTGCATTCTGTTTCCTGTTCACACTTTGTCTTTCTCCACTGAAGGCTCACCTCACCTCCTCCCATGCATTGGAGAAGGAAATGGCAACCCACTCCAGTGTTCTTGCCTGGACAATCCCAGGGATGGGGGAGCCTGGTGGGCTGTCGTCTGTGGGGTCACACAGAGTCGGACATGACTGAAGTGACTTAGCAGCAGCAGCACCTCCTCCAGAGTTTCTAAGTTTCTCTCCAGTCTGAGCATTTCTACGCCAGGCTCACTTTTGCAAAGAAGGTATCTCTCCATCACCATCCTTCCACTGCCATCTCTAAAACCTTACATAGTTTTTATTTTGCGCGGCACACACTTAAACTTTGTTTCTTTCTCTCTTCAATTGTACCAGATTTGGTTTCCTGGATCCTATTTCCCCAGTCAATTACAAACACCTTGTGGAAAAGAACAATAGCTGACATTTTTCTCTGAGAAGTTGAAAGATTCTTTAGCAAGGTGCTAAATTTTCCAGTTTCCCCAAACTATCCCAATTTCAACATTGAAAGACCCATGTCCCAGGAAACTGCTCAGTCCCCTGGCAAGCTGGGCTGACTGGTCACCCTATCAGATAATACAGGAAAAAAAATTGTGCTTGATTGTGGAAACATTGAATAAAATGTTTTCATTAAACAGAGAAACCAAAAGTGGTCATTAAATGAATTAAAATATGGCAGAGAAACATACTATTCAGTATACACATTTTGCATAGATCTATTCCACGGCACCCCACTCCAGTACTCTTGCCTAGAAAATCCCATGGACGGAGGAGCCTGGTAGGCTACAGTCCATGGGATCGCTAAGAGTAGGACACAACTGAGCGACTTCACTTTCACTTTTCACTTTCATGCATTGGAGAAGGAAATGGCAACCCACTCTAGTGTTCTTGCCTGGAGAATCCCAGGGACGGGGGAGCCTGGTAGGCTACCATCTATGGGGTCACACAGAGTCGGACACGACTGAAGTGACTAAGCATAGCATAGCATAGCGTTCCACATGAAATATGTAAAAATAAGAAGAAGAAAAAGGATTTCCCTGTAGCTCAAACAGCTAAGAATCTGCCAGCAATTCAGGAGACCCAGATACGATCCCTAGGTTGGGAAGATCCTCTGGAGAAGAAAATGGCAATGCACTCCAGTATTCTTGCCTGGAGAATCTCATAGAGAGAGGAGCCTGGAGGGCTACAGTTAATGGGGTCACAAAGAGTCGGACACAGCTGAGTGACCAACACTTATTGCTACTTCTACGAATAAGAAAAAGAATCGATTAATATAAACTGTAGAGGCAGATTGACTTGTGTGAAGCTCTTCTTTATTCTATTTTTTTTTAATTTTATTTTATTTTTAAACTTTACAATATTGTATTAGTTTTGCCAAATATCGAAATGAATCCGCCACAGGTATACCCGCGTTCCCCATCCTGAACCCTCCTCCCTCCTCCCTCCCCTACCCTCCCTCTGGGTCATTCTCTCCTGGCCAATAGAAACAGTGCTAAGGAAGAGAATATTGTCCTACAGGCTTCTGTCCTGCAGAACAAACATGCCTGATGTTTCAGCTGAAAATCAGACATTGAGTCCTGAGTCCTGGTCACTTTAGTCTGCATCTCATCCGTCTGCCTTTTGTCTTTTCTTCTGCTGCCTTAATCTTAGTGTTTCTGAGTATTATTGCCGTGAGCTTGCTAGGTATATGTTAGTCCCCAGGGTCTGTTTAGAGCTTTTGTAAAAACTCCCAAGACATGATAAGTTTTATTGACGGTATTACTCTGGGAAGTTACTTACACTTGGTAGACTTGATTAATTTTTCTAGTTATGTGATCAATAATAATAGTGAATAGTGAAGTCGCTCAGTCGTGTCCGACTCTTTGCGGGTCTGTGGACTATAGCCTACCAGGCTTCTCCGTTCATGGGATTCTCCAGGCAAGAATACTGGAGTGGGTTACCATTTCCTTCTCCAGGGGATCTTCCTGACCCAGGGATCAAACCCGGGTCTCCCGCATTGGAGGCAGACGCTTTAACCTCTGAGCCACCAGGGAAACCCCTGTGATAGAACAATCATATATATAAATATTATATATATATATATAAGTACAATGTTTTATGTTTATATTATATAAAAATGATTTCTATATTAAAAATACAGTTTTAACAATACAATGACTTTGTTGAATAATACATTCATAATATTTTCAGCATTTTCTTTTCAAGAAATCCTATTAGGCTCTTAGAAATGTGTGGTAGAGATGGGCAGTTGCAGGCAAAGATAAGAAGGACACTTCCCCTGCCCTCAAGGGGCTCATAAGCAGTTGCAGGAGGTGGATGCAAACACTGACGTGGGATGGACCCCAAGGCAGGATGGAAAGATCACTGAGAAGGTAGGACAGAGACTGTGAGTAAGGAGGTTGGAGGATAATTTGATTGATGAGCAATCTTGGGGAAAAACAAAAGAGCTGGTTAGACTAAGCAAAAGGTATTTATGGCAAAGAGAACCATATAAGTATACAGATGAATAAAGTCACAGAAGCAAGGGAATGGAGATATATATGTACGTTGATGGTAGAGAAGGAAAAAGAAACCAGGGCATGCAGAAGACAGAGGGGCAGCACTGTAACTGGAAAAGTAGGCCAGGTCTAGAATCAGAGCATCAGAGTCTGTGCTCGGGCTCAGTTGTGTCCGACTCTTTGTAACCTCACCGATGTAACCCATCATCGTCCTCTGTCCATGGGATTTTCCAGACAAGAATACCAGAAAGGGTTGCTATTTCCTCCTCCGGGGATCGTCCTGACTTAGGGACTGAACCTGCATCTCCTATGTCTCTTGCACTGGCAGGCGGATTCTTTACCACTGGGCCACCTGGGAAGCCCTCAGAGGATCACAGGAGGTTACTAACATTAGTTGAGCTTTCACTGGAAGTCAGATATTGTACTAGGTAATGTGTGGAAGTTATTTCATTTAATGCTTATTAAACCCTAAGGTAGGGGCTTCCCTGGTGGTTCAGATGGTAAAAGAATCTGCCTGCAATGCAAGAGACCTGGGTTCGATCCCTGGGTCAGGAAGATCCCCTGGAGAAGGGAATGGCAACCCACTCCAGTATTCTTGCTGGAAGAATTCCATGGGCAGGGGAGGCTGATGGGGTCACAAAGAGTTGGACACAACTGAGTGACTAACACTTTCACTTTCAAACCCTAAGGTAGTTATTTTTAATCCTCATTTTACAGATGACAAAACAGGTTTAGAGAAGAAAAATACACAGCCACAATCACACAGCTAAAAACTAAAATGCCACAAAGCCAAGTTGAACCCTAGATCTGCCAGCCTCCAAATTCAAGCAAACTGAGCTCTTTCCATTTTCCCCCACATGATTTGGGCCTTATTAGAGATGCAGGGTGTTGTCACAGGTTTGTGATGGGGAAGTCAAAGGACCAAGAGGGTTATCTGGATTCTTGTAGGGGATGCATTGTCAGGCGCAGAGGCTAAAGATACGGAGGCAAGAGTAATGAAGATGAGAACCAAGCCAGAACTGAAAAAAGAAAAACACTAGAGAGCTAGTGCAGAGGTGGATCCTACATAACTAAGCCATTGGGTTTATTGGCCACACTTCATGAATGAGTCCAAAAAACAGCCTGTGAGAATGCTGTTATCATCTGTCATAGATGTAGTCTATTGGACTTACTGGAATATGGAAAATGGGCTGTAACCCTTCTCCTTAAACATCTGAAGATGTTTAAGTACACAGATCATTGTTAGGAAAATCATTTTGCTTCTGTTGAACAGCAGAGTATTGCCTTTCAATTGAACAGTGACAGGAACATTTATTGTGTGTAAGACAGTTATAAATTGAGCCTCATCCATACTAAACTCTGTGTCCTTGTATTTTTACCAGCTTTAAGGATCTTTAATCCAGTCTGCAAGTTTATGGCTAATGCAATGTCTCATTTTCATAAAGGAGGGTAGAATCTGTGGCAATGGATTTAAGAGGCAATTATTCAAAGACCAAAACCATGGTAGGGTTTCTTATCTTTTTTGAAGGGAGTACTGTGAAAATTTGATTTTTGATCCTGCAGTGGGAGATGAAGGGCCATCTAAAATAAAATAAGACAAATGCTTTAAGTTTTCAGCATATTGGAAGGATACAACTGAAAGAATAGTAGAACCAGCATTAAAACGAATAAACTTAAGTGTTGGAGGAAGTATCTTAACATCGAGAACCATTTACCCTTTAGCAGAAATCTGTCAGAATAGTTTTAATCATTGTAGCAATGGGGTTCAAAATTAGATTGGGTCAAGGAGGAGAAATAATCATAGTACAATAATATTCCATCTGACAAAGAGCAGATGGCTGCACTGGTCTCCAGTGGGTGTCTGCTCTTCCCTATGACTAAGCAATGTTTACATATAGACATAATGGTCTTTTCTAAGCCTAATAATGATGATAATGGTGATAATAACCCTAATTTATTAGACACCAATTATATGCGAGGCACTGTACTAGCTACAACACATACATTCTCTCACTTTATCTTTAAAACAATCCTCTGATGAAGGCACGCTGTCTCCATTTTACAAGATAAGTGCATGAGTTTAGGAAGCTTCCAAAACTTTCCCAGTGTCACACAGCACAAAAAGTGGCATATTTGGAATTACAACACAGACCTAGCAGACTCCACCTACAGTCCATGCCCTATGCTAGGAACTCTCAGTCCTAGCTGCATGTTAGAATCATCTGGGGAGCTTTTACAAAAATTTCAGTCCTCCAGCCTCCCTCCTAGAGATTCTGATTTAATTGGTTTGGGCTGGCACCAAGTATATATATTTTTTAATTTCCTTGGGTAATTATAATGGGCAGTCCTTGTGACAGTAGTGTACCATATACTACCACCCAAAGCATAATAAATCTCTGAGAAGAGAATTTGAAGGAAAAATATAACCTCACGTTCATTTGTTTCATCCACACCCACCCCCAAACACACACCTCATTTTCAGATCACCGTTCTCAACAGAAAAGTTTTAACTATAAGGTTTAGATTGAATAGACTTCAAGGTCACAGATAATATTCAAGCTAAGTATTCAAAGAGAAGTCTTCGTAGAGAAGACCAGGGTACTAAGCATCAATACACTGTTGATGAAGTTTCTTCAGTATTTTTCAATGCAGAATCCTAGGCAAACTTTCTTCTGTACAGGAAAAGTGGTTAGCAGCTACATACATTTTTTTTATCTTACCCCATAAAAATTTGCCTTATGTATGTCTGAATCATCTCTCAGGCTTGCCTACAAGAGATGAAAAACTATGAACCAAAGGCTAAGGGGTTAAGGAGAATGATCGAGAGGACACAGCAATGTGGGGGACGGAGGGAGGTCAAAACGGCAGTGACAATTAGCTGGGACAAGGCCAGGACCCTAAGTTCTAGAAGATCCAACCATACTTTCTGCTGTCAGCATTGTAGTGAGCTTTTCTCCTGTTCTAGACAGAGACTAATCATCGTGGATAAGTCAATTTTAGTGTTTGTTTTTAAAGTTTTATTCTTCTCTAGTCCTGGAGGCACTCCTGGTCTTTACTTACCTTGTTTGTTCCTTCAGCCCCTCTACTCTTTTCTTTGTCCTCTTTAAACCCAAACCACAAACACACCCTGCCTAAACCTGTGCATTTCTAGAAGACAAGACACACCCAGGCATTTGAAAAATTGGAGGGATGGAGCTATGGAAGGTTTCACAATGCTTCACAATAGTCTGGTTCTTTCTTCCTTGCAGGTGCTTCCCTGCCCATCAAGGGTGTGAAGGGGAAACTCCAGAAAGTTCACCCCTCTCACAGACTTCAGACAGGTGGACATGTGGCCAAGAAAGTGAGGCATTCCAGGAGCTTTATGAAAGTCTGAAAGCGTGACTTTGTCTTGTGACAGACGGCTGGAATCTGAGGCACCTAACCCCGCCCGTCCTCACAGGGACTTCCTTTACCCAGAAAAGGGCCTGACATTTTATTCAAGTGGACTCAGACTTTAAATGGAAATGCTCAGGAGAAAAGCGTGAACCAGATAGGAGGAACATGAAGTTTGGAGATAGAATTTATACTTGAACCAGGCTGTGTAATTTATCTGCTCTATGGCCTTGAAAAATGTATTTAAATTCTCAAAGTCTCATTTTCCTCATCAGTAAAATGGAAATGGAAGCATAACATGCTTTAATGGTTTAATGTTTGAATGGGGGTAATTCAAAAAGATATGCCTATAAAACAATCAGCATAGTCCCTGTTCGTTTGTATGAAATACACTTGCTGAAAACCTCGCTGAGGCAGGCATGACTTTAGGTGCCTCAGACACAGCAGTGGATGAAACAGACAAAATTCCCTTCCCCAGGGATGCTTACATTCTAGTAAAGGGAGACAGGGATTAGCAAAACAAAGAAATAAAAGGTACTGAATGTTAACACACTCAGAGACTTGGAAAGCAAACTTATGGTTACCATTACCAAGGGGAAAATTTGGGGGAAGGGATAAATAAGGAGTTTGGGTAACATACACACACTTCTATATATAAAATAAACTCACTATATAGTCCTTGTAGATTATTTTATATGGAGATAATATGTAAAATATACAGGGAACTCTAGTACTTAATAATCTGTAATAACCTATATGGGAAAAGCATCTGAAAAAAGAATGGATATATTTGTATGTATAACTGAATCACTTTGCTGTATCCCTGAAATTAATACTACATTGTGAATCAACTACACTTCCATATAAAATAAACATTAAAATTTTAAAAAAGGTTCTGCATGTCAAGTATAGAGTAAAATATATCCTATGTCTAATATATAGAAAGTTTTCATCAAATGTTACTATAAACATATATGTATAATATCTCATCCTATCAAGACACGTTAGGTAAAGACGTGAAGTATTTTTCACAGAACCCCATTCATTATAGAAACTTGAGTAATGACTTAAGCTTGGTATGAAGAAATGGCACATCTTCTGAACTTTTAAGGAAATGATTGAGCCCCAAACCCAAGGTTCAGTAATGTTGAATCAGCTCTTCAACTGATGTCACTAAAAGGAACCCTGTGTGTAACTGTACTAAAGCTATTTCTCAAGGCATATAGAACTCTTTGGAGTAAGGCCATCGAGAACCACTTCCTAGTTCTAAGAAACTGCATCACAATTTCTGCTTGAGAGATTTGAACAGCTAATATCATGTGTGTTCTGTGCAACAGCATTCCTTACCCATTTCTATAAAGACCTCCCACATTTCTAAAGCTTTTAAAGCTTTATCTCATCAGCGAATATGACCTTGTCTCCATCACCTCCATAAATGGATGACCATTACACCACACACTGCCCTAATCTTTTGCATGACTCTGAAAAGTCCTTTTTGTAAGCTAATAATAAACAATCTATTTTCCACTTAAAAATCAAATGTCATTGTTTCCATAAGCACTGGCTGTGTGAATGCAGCCAATTCCCTATAGAGTCCGAACAATGTTTATGAAACGAAATGACCCCTAAAAAGCCATGGTTCAGGGCATCATGGAAACATAAGCTAGTCATATACAAACAAGCTGGGAACTTTTCGGTCTCAGAAAGCCTCTACAGGAAACACTAAATCTGCTGCGAGGTTTCAGCAGTTAGTCTGGCAGGCTGCAGCATGCACTGCCTTGCTGTTGCTGGCAGTATCATGCACTTTCTTGTTGGCAGAGCCCTAAGGAGGATGCTAGCAGCCAAGCAGGTTTGAGCGATGAAACTATGAGTTCATGTTAAACATAGAATTTACATGAAATGAACCGAGTCTCAGTAAATGGAAAAGATTTATCACTTGGGAAAGAACTGTATGTCTTAGTCTTATTTTTTTCCCCAATATTAGCTCTCTAAATGTTTATAACTTGATTCTTTTCCCATGTACCATATACCTACTCCCTCTCTCTCTTCTCCACAATACTACACTGTCTCAACTCAATTATTCACTCCCTCTTTTGCAGGGCAGGTGATATCTCTGTATTTTTTATCATTAAAACTAATTAAATCTGGAAGGGGTAGCAGAGCATGGTGATGAAAGGAGAGCATTTAAAGCAGGAAAGACTTGTACTACTTACTAGGTGTGAGACTTTGCACAAGTTATTTAAACTATCTGGATCTCAATTTCTTCATATATAAAAAGGGGGGGTGATGATATTTTTTGTCTTATATCTCTGTTGAGAAGACCATGAGATGATGTACAAAGTGTTCAGCATACTTCCTGGCACATGGAACTGATTTAAGAGAGCATGTCTTCTTTTTGAAGGATTCAAGTGTAGATGACCACAGAGGGGATTTCTCTATAGTTTTAAGTATATGAAAACATTTGGACATAAGCAGTAGGTATACATGCATACAGACTTATCAACTGAAAGCAACTGCTTAACATCTTTATGTGTTGCTCACACATTCCATCTGAGTATCTATCTCTTCATCTTTGTGAATATGAGATTGTGTTGTGGGTATGATTGTGTAAGGATAATTGGATCTAATGTAGAATGGATATAATCCCAGATGACAGTCATTCTGTTCTTTCCTTCCAAGATCCCTTTTGAATTTTCTGTCCTTATATTATTGTATAGACACAATGGTTGGTAGTTCCTTTTATATCCTATTTCTCCTTAAACAGTTCTATCCTTTGTTTTGCTTGTTAATTTCAGGAAGGATTCATCTTTGTGCTCAGCAAACCACCCTTTCCTTTGCATCCATCCACTAGTTAAGAGCCAACTTTCCAAAAAAGATCCAGAAGTCAGCCTGTTCAGGAACAGTCTCTAAGCCAATGGAAAACTGGTTTTAATTATTTTAGATCATTATGTATGTGTGTTCAGTCGAGTCAGTTTTGTTCAACTCTTTGTGACCCTATGGACTATAACCCACCGGGCTCCTCTGTCCATGGGATTCTCCAGGAAAGTATGCTGGAATGGGTTGCCATGCCCTCCTCCAGGGGATCTTTTCAACCCAGGGACATGTCTCGTGTGTCCCCTGCATTACAGGTGGATTTATTACCCACTGAGCCATCTTGGAAGCCCTTAGATCATTATCAAAGTAGTCAATTGCCAAAAAACTATAAAAGTCATTTGAAATATATGCTTCTGATCCCAGGTATACCTATTTTTATCCTGGATTGCATGTTGAACAATTCCATTTATTTCAAAAATATTTACTTAATACCTGATTTGTTCAAAAATATATTCCTTTAGGACTGCAAGCATATAATGAATGGTTATGGTTGCAGAATGTTATGGCTAGAAGGGACATTATCCTTTTAAGTCTTGAATAGGAATTTTTTTTCTAATAACTGACAGAAAACCAACTCAAACTATATAAAGGGGAAAAGTATTTTATTGAATCACAAAACTGAAAAGTACAGAGGTGGACTGACTTCAGATATAGCTGAATCCAGACACCAAAATCCAGACTCATTGGAAAAAACCCTGATGCTGGGAAAGATTAAAGGCGAGAGGAGAAGGGGATGACAGAAGATGAGATGGTTGGATGATGGCATCACCGGCTTGATGGACATGAGTTTGAGTAAGCTCCGGGAGTTGGTGATGGACAGGGAAGCCTGGTGTGCTGCAATCCATGGGGTCCCAAAGAGTTGGACATGATTAAGCAACTGAACTGAACTGAGACACCAAAATAATTATCGTAATAATCATTCTTGCCATTTATTCTCTCTCTCTCTCCAAACCCTAATTTCATAGCTCTTCTTTCTTTTAGTTGCATTCATTCTTAAGCAGATTCTCTCCACCTGGTGGAAGAGACAGTCTCTGGCAGCTTTACACTGTTATGATTTTTTCAGCTTATATATTTTGGAAATTAAAAAGGGCTCTATTTCCCCTGATTCCATGCAGTTTAAATACCCACACACAGACACACACACACACACACACACACAATTTTCTAACCCTGCTTAGTCTTTGTGTTCAGCCCTGGAGCAATCACTCTGCCTGAGGATATGAAAAGCTCTGGAGACCCTGCAGTGGCAAAGCTGGTGGCCATGTGACCGACTGTCTTTCTGGAATAGATTGGGGGAGGGACAATTCTCAAAATAAAAGGAGTCTGGGAAGGTAAAAAGAGGCTGTCTGCTATCCCATTCTTGTGTCTTGTAGATAAGAATACTGCTGCTGCTGCTGCTAAGTCACTTCAGTCGTGTCTGACTCTGTGCGATCCCATAGATGGCAGCCCACCAGGCTCCGCCATCCCTGGGATTCTCCAGGCAAGAACACTGGAGTGGGTTGCCATTTCCTTCTCCAATGCATGAAAGTGAAAAGTGAAAGTGAAGTCGCTCAGTCGTATCCGACTCTTAGCGACCCCATGGACTGCAGCCTACCAGGCTCCTCTGTCCATGGGATTTTCCAGGCAAGAGTACTGGAGTGGGGTGCCATTGCCTTCTCCCTAAGAATACTGAATTCAGGTCAAAGAGAATAAGTGAGTAAAGAGCTGCTGACAATCTAAGACTAATATTCAGGTTTTATGATTCCTTCATTCACATTCTGCTCTTCTTAACAATAAGGGGAGAACAATACAGAAGTACAGAAGGACTACACAATGAAGTGGTCAATGCAAAAACCAGATGTGCTTGTGATAAGTCACTCAGTCATGCCCGACTCTTTGCAACCCTATGGACTATATAGAGCCTGCCAGGCTCCTCTGTCTGTGGGATTCTCCAAGCAAGGATACTGGAATTGGCTGCCATGTTCTCCTCTAGGAGATCTTCCTGATGCAGGGATCGAACACGTCTCTTATGTCTTCTGCATTGGCAGGCAGGTTCTTTACCACTTGCATGTACACCACACTGGTGTAATCCCAACTCTGTGTCCTTGAAAAGGGAGTTAACCCTTCTGTGCCCTACTTGTCTCATCTGCAAAACAGGGAGACTGTGCCTGCTCTATTGCAATGTTAACCAATGTAAAAGGAACACAAGGGTTAATAAATGTAAAGAGTTTAAAACAGTGTCTGGACAGTAAGTAATATATAAAGTTTGGTTCTTCTTCTTATTATTAAACACTTACTAAAAGCAAAGTATTTTGCACATATATTACGCCACATAATCTTCACAAAAGTGTAATGTAATAGCCATGAGCATCCTCACTTGACAGAAAAACTCTGGGTTCCTGAGAAATGAAACAATTTGCTCAAGATTATACACCTAGGTAGGAACCAGGGTTTGAACTTCTGTCTGTCTGACAACAAAGCCTGAGTTTTCACATGATACTAAATGATAAATGTCATAAGATGGGTTCAAAGAAAGTGTTTTGGGAGCCCCAAAGAGATAGCAATCACAACTAAAGTGTTAAGAAACAACTATTCTTTATATTAGAAGCAACTGACCCAGCTCCTGGCAGATTGTACTTCAATAATTCAATTCAACAAATATTTATTCGAGCACCTAACCTATCCAAACACAGCGGTGAACAGAATTGTTAACAGGTTATAAATGCCAAATTTGAACTGAAAAAGAGTAATAGGGCACTTTAAACAAAAGGTTCTAGATGAAAAGATAAGAGCAAAGGAAAGGGATATGGTGTAAGAGAAGTGATCTGGGATCGAGGTCTTCGTTGACTTATAGGATGCTGTATGTCATGGAGGAGAGTGAGAGAGAGTTGGGAAGCGAATAGGTACCACAATATTGTGGCGATATCACACATGAGATGTTTAAAGACAGACACCAAAGAAGTAAGCCCAGAGGATGGTGACTGAGAAGGATGAAAGAAGTAGACGGACAATAATGGCCACACACACAAACAATGGAAAATTCTCCCTGCACCCTGCAAATTGGAATGACATGTTGATTAGCTTATTGAATGATAAGCTTTGTTTAATAAGGAGAAAATTAACATGCTACTTTTTGGATAATATTGCAAGATTCCCCCTCCCCCACCAAAATTCTCCTTTAATGGCATTTCCATTTCCAGAAAAATATCTTTTCTTATTTTTTTTTCATACTTTGCATTTGCTTTTGCTCTTCTTATGGAAGAGTCTGTACTATCATTAAAATATCTGCAATACCTATTCATCATGTTTTTTTAATGAGTAAGAAGGAGTAAGGTTTTGCCACAAGGATCCGTACAGAAAATGTTGACAACTTTCACTGTCCCACAGAGTCAAGCTGCTAGGAATTGTGACTTTATACAAAAGAGAAAATGGATGTTGTCATGGTTCCTCATAGGGGTGACATGAAAATAAATGAGGTTTTGGGCAGAAGGATATTTTTCAACTGACAGGTTGAATTCCAGAACACTAGTATAAGCAATGAAAACACACTTATGGCCAGAGAAGAAAAATTTTTCAAACACTAAAGTTGTGTGTGTAGAGCTGAGAAATATTCAAAAGATGAGAGTTGTAGGGGTATGTAACTTAAATTTTAAAACTAATGCAACTCGTATCCATTTTCATAGGTGAACAACAAAGGTCTGGATATGAGAATGTGTTGCATCAGTGTATTCAGTTCCTCTCTATTTCTTACATTTCATTAAATATTTAATCCAGAACAATTCCAGGTCATTTGCAAATGAGAAAAATTGAAACTCACAGTGATTAAATAATTCACTTCATATCACACAACAGTTAAGTGACAGTGTCTAAATAAAGACCCAAGTTCTCTGTCCCTAATCTGCTCTGTCCCTAATCTCTCTCTGTCCCTCAAACTGCTATCCAATTTTTTTTATCAATAAATACTTACTTTTTACATCAAGTACTTTATGTACTTATGTTTCCACATATTTCACATTAATGCAAAGTTTGAAAGAAAGATCTATATAACTGCTACTCAAAGTTGCCCATCTTTGAACTGTTTATTACCAGCATTCCATGAATGGTCAAGAAAGTCCTGTTGCATTAAAAAAAAAAAAATTAGGTGACTTAAACGGTGTGCTTAGCAACTTAGTTGATTGACATTCTGGCCTCAACTCATTACCTCATTCCAAGTCAGTCACAAACACTTCTAGGATCCACACAAATCCTTGGTCCCCATATTGAGTGACATTGATATAAATTCTTACAGAGCTGAGCTAGAAATCTGAGTACACTAAAGATTTTGCAGTATCTAAATGACAAAGAGAATATACTCAAATAATCACAATAAATTGTGACACTAGAAGGTTTAGTGTCAAGGACTGACGTTAACCTGATTTTCCTTTTGTGCTAAGGAAACACATGGTCCAAGGATGAGGTTCATCTTCCTTTACCTGGCAACTTGCTTCTTTTCACACATGAAGACTCTACTCCCCACCAGCTCCCTCTTTTCCTTTGCCACTGCCACACACTTTCACACGGATTGTGTGCCATTAGCCAGGGGCATGCCATCAGGAGGAAGAGGGAACAATTTTGCCTCTGTCAGATGTCACCTACAATTTTAAGATGAATTTCAAAAAGGAAGTAGAAGAGAAGGCTTTATGCCAAATGAAAGATTCTGCATGAGGATTTTATTCTCTCTAGCTTTGGGGGAAATTCTGAATCATAGAGGAGCAAGGTCACTCACCTTTATAAACTGCCATTGAGCAGGGTAGGTCAAGCACAGGAGGTAAAGGTATATAAGAAAAGGAATACTTAGAACTGATTGCAAACAGAATTTATCCTTTGTCTACTGTGCCACAACATTCTATCAGTTCAAATCAAACACAAAACAAAATTTGTATAATGTAGACACCTGATTAAATTCTTCCCCTGGAGGAGTCTATGAAAATTCTTAAATCTATGTGCTTATGCTAAATACCTTTGGGAATTATATGAAAACTTTGTTTGGATCCATTTAAACTATGGCATGCATTTTAGGGAGTGTTTCAGGAATTCCTAAAAAATACATTTGGTGTAAAATTGATTATGTCTTCCTCCAAATGACACAGAAACTTTTATTCAGCTATTGCCTGGTTGCTGTTCTGTACATTTCCAAGACAAATTCTGAAGATTAAATTTTACCTCATTTGGAATATGTGCTTTTACTAGATAATTAAAATGGTCACAAAATTCAGAGGCCTCAATCACAGAAGAAACAAGAGCTATGTTATTTAAGGAAGGGAGGAAGGAGAGAGGCCACCTCTGTTTGTAATGAATTAACACAGGACTGAATTTGAATTACTATCAAAACTGCTAATATAATGTACCCATAGCTAAAAATTACTTCTAAGGGAAACTCATTATTTAAATATTTGTTTTACATATCAATGTGTTTAAAACTATGAATCATTAGATTGGAAGTGAGTGAGTAAGGTACAAAATTTCACTTATCCTGTTCTGATATCAGAATTAATTTGTAACAGGTCTATTTACAACCTCTTTCAATCAAGAATGAGGATTTAGGGTAAGTAACAAAATATTATTATTTCTTTTTGCCAACATCTCAGGTTTCAATACAAAAAAAGTTCCATTATTATTCATAATAGAGAAAGAAAACTGGACGAGTAGTTGAGTAAATTATGCTAATATACTTAATGGCATTTTATATAAGTATAAGATCATACTTGTGCACACAATAAGATAGTGGAGGAAAAACTTCATAAATAATGTTACTTGGAAAAAATAATTGTATGTCTATTACACCAAACATCATGAATACTAAATGCATATGTAAGGTTGATGAGATTTTTCATTGTTTTCCATTTTCCTTTTTGACATATAATTTACAAATTATAACGTATGATATAAATTAAAAGATAATATATTTTATGTTAACGAATGGATTAACTAGTGAAACTGGCTAGAACGTATTTTAGCCCAACTTATATTTTCTCACTAAAGTGGAGTAGCAATTTTAGAAATATGTGTTTGGCTTAAAGGCATTTTCCAAAGAAGATGCATTATATTTGAATTTAGTGGCCAGTTTATGGCCTACACCAGCATATTGTTTTTATTTATTAGAAAAGATGAGGACTTTTAATAAAAGTTATCTAGTTCTAGAATAATTTTTAAAGTATTCCCTTGGAAATAGAGTATTTTCTATTCAGCCTTCACTATACCCAGATAAACAAGCTTGAATAATAAATAACCCCACACAAACTTCCCTATTGTCAATAGATGTACTTTAAATTTACCTATTGAGGACCACAAAAATCATCAGTTTTTACATCACTCTAAGTAAACCTAAGTCTATTTTCCTAAGCAAGCCTATTAAACTATAAAAGAACAAGCAGAGCTACCAAATATTCATTCCAGAAAACAAAGCCCATGAAGAGTATAATTATTTTGTTCTTTCTTTAAATCTCCTTGCCAAGAATCCAAGCTGGATTAAGTATTCAACACCAAGAGATTAAAGATGTATATCCCTGTAGCTACCACTGCACACATCTCCACATAATCACTGGGATTAACTTTCCAAGGAAGTAGATCAAAGCTTTATTTCCTTGTGGGTATCCGATAATAAAAGCTGAAGCTAAATCAAACTCTCATCACTTTTGCATCTCTCCTTAAGCTACTGGTTCAAGAATAATCAGAATATGTAAAAGATAAGGTCAGTGAGAAGGAAAGGAGAGGGAAAAACACTCTATTGAATGGGATAAAACATTTGTTGTAGACAAACAACAAAACCAACAGAATCATGTGAAAGTTTTAGAGCAGCATCATCATTATCATATGATGTCATTTAATGTTCATTCACCTTTTACCAAAGACTCATTATTTATGCAGTATAAACTACAAATAAATCAGCCAGCTATTAAATATCAACTCTTGGCAATGAATGATGATGAATCTTTGCAATTAGCATCCTTACTTTTGCAGAAAGTTTGTTGCAAACTAGATAATGTATTTTTAGTTCCATCCCAAGTTAGGAAAATTGGCTGCTGAATTCAGTAACTTGGATTAATTGACTTATTGTACTTATTAGTAAAAAATGTGGGATATATATATATATAAACATGGAACATATATTCCATGTGGAGTAGAGGCTTGCTTTGACTAAGTCTGTATTTGTACTTCTGGATTCCACTTCTGCCCTGCTGCTGAAAGAGAGATCCACAGGGAATTCAAAGGGGAAGAATCTAGCCTTTTGTCATTAATATTCCTAAAAGTCCACCAGAAAAACTGAAGCTTTCTGCTATTAAGCACATCATAAACATTAATCCATATTTGATGAGTCAGCCTTCTGTTACATATTAAAGAATAGATTTATTTTTCCATTATTTCAATTCCCTTACTTGAAGTGCCTTTATCAGCAACATTTGTGAGCAATAACAAAACATACCAATTCTGAAGAGACAGAAATATTCCAGGAAGAAACTTCTAAAAAGACAATTGTTTCCTCTGGGCATGTTATAGACTTTGAATCTTCAAAAGGTTTATCTTTTGCATAGACTAAACATTCTAACTTGGTGGAAAAAAAAAAAAAACTGGTCTGTGCTTTCCAGAATCCCCTTCAAAGCTTGGAAACATTAAGACCAATATTTATGAAATTATGAGATCTTGTGAAAGAAGGGGAAAATCTTCCAAACTTTGGCTACATTTTTATCTGAATTTAATTAAAAGATGGTGAAAAATTATCAACACAGATCCATTTTAGATGGAAAAAATACTGTTTTTATAGTAGTACTATTTTAAGGATATGGAATTATATTTTTCAATAATGTTTATGAGGTTCAGAAAAGTTATTCACTGAATCATTTCTTTTCTGCAACACAGTAATTATATACTTTTATTTTACACTTCCAAATGTATAATTTGCTAATGTTTAAATTTCTCTCACATTAATCAGCCCATTGTTTTAATCAATTTAAAACATATAAAAATTAATATTGTTAGAGAAAAATAATGTATTTCTCATTTTCTGGAGGTGTATTAACTCTTGCATGCCAATGAGAAACATACGAAACTGTATTTCTGTCATAAACTTTGTAAGATAAAAATGTGACCTAATTGTGTGTCTCAGAAGTAATCTCACATTGCTATAAATTGTAACTGCCAGTTGGGGGACAATGCAAAGAGAAATTCAATTATTTGCAACTACATTAAATTCTTATAATAAGAAACATAATCAGTTTGTGGTTCATGATTTCTCAAATTATAACTTAATAACTAAATGTACTTTATCAGATTTCTACATAGTGATCCACATTCTACAAGGTCATGGAGAGTAACATGGCCTCTGGGCAGTATCTCATTTATTAAGAAGTTTAACCACATGATCATGAAATCATGAAGTCTAGATCTCTAGGGAAAGCAAATCATTCAATTTACAGTACACAGAAAACAAAGGAAGCATTTGGCTTTTCTCTAGGATTTGATCGGCGTCTATTTCTCTGCCTATTGGCCTGTGATATCAACTTCCTGGAAAATGGGGGCTTAAAAAAAGGCAATTATATAGAAGTAGATCAATGTACTAAAGGAATAAGAAACAAAAGGGTTGCTAAAATTTCTCACCTCCTGTGGTGGGGAGGGGCGGAAAAACCTGTGCAGGAAAAAGGCACACAAGTCTCCAGACCTGTCATCTTTTATGTTGGCAATTCACACCCTGCCCTTCCTTCCTTCTCTAGCCATTAATTCTCTACCCTCCTTAAAGTCAAGCTAATTTGGAGAACATAACGAAGCCAGAAAACAACTCTCCAGAAAGAAAACAAAGTCATCCAGTCTTCATGATGATCTCTCTGTAACAGTGAATAGTTGAACCACTTTAATCACATGAAAGACAGGTTTCAGTTACTAGGCAAGTCCTGCTGACAATGACACCAACAGCACCAACACTGACATCTTCCCATCGCTGAGTGTTGACAGGGTCCCAGGCACCAAGCTAAGCGCTCCCCCTCCATTATCACATTTTACCTCTCAACTACCAACAGTACAAATCCTGTCATTTCTCTTTCCAGCTGAATATCCAGATATAGTTAGATAACTATATATATATATAGTTAGATATATATATATATATATATATATATATATATATATATAGAGAGAGAGAGAGTTAGCTAACTTTCCAATACTGCAGCTGATTTTACATGGAGGCTGTTGAACCCAGTGCTCTCATACTCTTGTCACCTAGCCGTGCTATCTCTCACTCTGGTCACTATTCAATCCATTAAGCATGTGGGACACAAAAATGATCACATGGAGATTTTGCCATGAGCATCTGCTAATTGTTTCTTCAGATTAAAAAAAGACTACACACACACATATACAAACAAACATTCAACTTTGTGTACTAATTTTTGTTTGATTACTCTCCACTGTACCTTTGGCTAGGTCCTCTCAGAATCATGGTACAACTCCCCTCCATGTTTAAAAGAACATTTTATTTGTGATAACGATGCTTATGTGATTCAAAGAAATGCTTCCAAGTCACTCTTTTCACATTGCCTATTCCCATTTTCCAAATCAGCTCACCTTTAGGTACACCCTTATAACTGTGTCATTAACTATAATAATGATTGATCTATCCCCCTTGCAGCCTTTAGCCATCTGTGCAAGCAAAATTTTCAAGCCAGACATTTCAAACATTAAACATATACTGAAGCTCTGTTCAATAGATCTTTCATAAATCCCCAGCCCCCAGCCGCAGAGAGTAAGAAAAGTCAGGTCATGAGCAGGAAGTAATGGAGACAAGGCAGTTTCTGAGCTGAAACTCAGACTCTAAGCTGGTTTATTGTTGTCATGACGACGAGTTCCACATGCCTAAAGTCACCGGTTTCTGAAA
Source organism: Bos mutus (assembly GCF_027580195.1). Classification (NCBI taxonomy): domain Eukaryota; kingdom Metazoa; phylum Chordata; class Mammalia; order Artiodactyla; family Bovidae; genus Bos; species Bos mutus. The sequence continues at coordinate 17,970,742 of NC_091621.1, read as the reverse complement.
AGAATGATGCAGTGTCTAGCCTTACAGCTGGACATATAAACCAAATTAGTCTGCCATGCCTCTACCTGCTTTGTGGTTGTTAGTGAAAAGAGCAATATATCACACCATCAGTCATGCAGCAGTTAAGCTCCACACACACTGCTTTCTCAGATCTGTAACTCATTTTTTTTTCAGCTCCTCAGAATAATAGCTTGACTCTGGGGCAGGGGTAGGGATCAAAGTAATTTTGATAGATATTTAAATTTTTTCAATGAAAGATAAAGCAGAAAGCAATTTATAGTGTTTCTTCGTACTAACACAACCTCAAGCTTTAAATCACACGACTAGCTAGTAAAAAGGATATCGAAAATTTTCTGTAGAAGAGTTCAAAACTCCATGGATTTGCAAAAGATTGTCTTTTTAAAAGAAGAGGGTGTTTGGGGAAGGAGAAGCCGGTTTGCCTGCTCCAGATGTGAAATGAGAGCCTTGAGAGCTCAGTTCTCTTCCTTGCTCTCCAAGTGATTAATTGGATGACCTAGGGGAAGTAATTTAACCCAGGCGTGGAAAAAGAAAATACACACTTGCCCACCAGAACTGGGTGTCTTATTTGCCTCCACACCTGCACCACTGACATTACCCCCGTCTCAAAAAAGTTATGAAGACCCCCGTCTTGTGCAACATATCCTTCCCCTCCCTCATCTACCCTCACATGTCTCTCCCGCCTGCTTTAAACCCTTCAAGTCTTATCACACCCATAAATATTTGAAATTCCCTTGTCTCCTTCCTCCACCTGGTTCTGTACTGTCTCTAGCATCTGCTAGAAGAAAGCTAAAGACTAGGAAGCAGATCCCATCTGGTTTGTCTTTGGCACCCACTCTCCTTGTTCCATCCACTCATGACTCTTTTTCCAGCATTAAGCATCTCCATGCTGTCCACACAGCAATTTGCAGGTCCATTCTCTTAGCACCCAATCTGGGCTTATCCTCCCTAAGATGATCTAAAACTTCCCTGTGGGCTCTCTTCTTCCTCTTGTCAATAGTCAGTTTTAATCATTGCTCCCTGTTTAAGTGGCTTTGTGAGGCCAGGTCTCCCTAAAAGGAACAGGCTAACAGAAGCTGCTTCCTCTTATCTGTGCACGTCTCCTAGACTTTGGGTGAAAATTATCAAGGAGCAGTAAAAGGCAGCAAAACCAGAAGCAGAGTTTCTTCTTAGGTCTTACGAAATTGGAGTGTGTAGAGGCAGGGGGAGGAATGAGTGCAGGATGCCCATACTATAGTATAATCCCATATTGATTATGAATTTAATAAGTTAATTAGTTCCCCTTTCCACTTAAAAATAGACATCTCAGGTAATGTGACAGCCAGGAAGAAACATTTTAGAGCCTGGGAGGTCTCTGAGGATGTTGGATTAGGTCAGGTCTGGAAGTATTCGAATCCAGGTATGGCAGAATTATTTGCAACTGAGAAGCATGCAGGATAAAAGACAGTTAAAAGCACTGTGCAACTGCGTGGATCCAGCTAAAAGATGAGTCAAACCATATCTCATGGTATAATCCACAAGTCTTTAAATGTGAGGTGCCTGTTCTTTGGTTGGTGGGCACAGAGCAGAACTCCAGATTCTTTGAGGGTCCCTGTGCGACGTTTATCACAGCAGTATTCAGGATATTTTTGCTAGAATTATTTTCACATTAAAAAAAAAAAAAAAGCTTTACATTAAAATGCACAATGACCCATCTGATTTAGATTTGTGCTATTTTTCCCTCCAAGTACTAAGAAACAAGATTAATTTAAACAATCTTCTAATGCCTCCAGGCGACAATAGTGCACGTTTGGTTTTTAATGGTCGTGTAGGCTTTAATGGGTTATAGAACACTTGAGAATATATTTGTTTTAACAGCATGGCTTCTACCAACAAAAAGATTTTTTAAAGTGTGCATAAAGTAACTGCTATCCATATTGAGAGTGATGGTTGTATGATTCTATATGTAAACATGAATATAAATACACGAAAATATATCTATATGATATAAAAATACAATTACATTTTATTTAAAAAGTAATTGACCACTAATTGGTCACTTAATAAAGCTCATGATATAGTCAGATTGTAATGGTACAAAAAGGAGAATTATAATAAATTATGTTTCTTAATAGAATAATATTTAATGTTTATATGATATTGAAAACAATAGGCTAGTTATAGCTTTCAACATGTTTTTGGAAGACAGAGAGGTCAAAGAAGTGACTAGAGGTAAAGAGTATAATATTAAGGAAGCAAACTTGTAAACTTACAAGTGAGATTATTTTGTTTTCTATTTTTATTTGGAGAAAACAAAAACTCAGTAATCTGGAAATGTCCTGAACAAATAAAATTAGTGAGCCTATATCTATCTGCTTCCTTCAGTGCTGGACCGTTGTGCTATATCACTAAGCAGTTCATTCTTAGGACAACGAGTTCACCTTTCTATGTTCTAGTCTTTAACATTCATTCCTTACCCTTACCATTTATTCTTAACTCTAAGTTTAGACCACCCATCTCAGTAGGCCTCACACAGGAAGGTATGGATGGTTCAAGAAACAGAGTGCCACTGGGAAAAAAAAGGGCTATCAACAAAAAGTAAGACTGCCTGTTAATGGAAGGGCTTCTATAGACTGGCCAAAAACAAACCACCTTCACATCCCCAGTGTTCCTCTTTAGGCAAGCTCACAATATGGTAGAAGAGATAACACAATGGCTAGGATTTTACTGTGTGTGTGTGTGTTTTTTTTTTTTTTTTTCTGCTTTTCTAAACAATTTTAGGTTATACTAAATTTCTACTGATATGTGAGAATAAAAATCCTTTCATCACCATTATCAGCATCAACACACCATCCACATTAACATCCCTAGAGGTATGATACGTTTCCAGTACTCTGCAGCTGTGCTAACAGTGAGAAGTTGCAATTCTGTGGATTCCTTCCACTAGCTAAATCATTAGGATCACAGTCCTTCAAGACCTCTCTTTTTGCATTAAAGTGGGAGTAAGTGGGGGGCTGGGGAGCGGCCACCATCATATTCCACAAACTTCCATTCCCTATTTCCCCCCATGATCTCCTCGCATTCCAGTTGCTATAGATTCCATCTGTGATGTGTATTGTCTGATACCTGCCAATCCATTCATAGTACCCAGTGGTGTGGGGAATACAGGCAAGTCGCTATCAGCATTTGAATAATCCACCTATCTCCACAAAAATGCTTCTCTTTTTTCCATTCTGACCTACCAACTTTTCTTTTCAACATGTTCTACATGTAAGAGAGCAGAAAGAAGCACATTTGGATATACCAGATTTAGCCTCTACCCAACTGTCCTGTTCAACTTCCCTGGTGGCACAGTGATAAAGAATCTGCCTGCCAATGCAGGAGATGAGGATTTAATCCCTGGGTCAAGAATATCCCCTGGAGAAGGAAATGGCAACCCAGTCCAGTATTCTTGCCTGCAAAATCCCATGGACAAAGGAGCCTGATGGGCTACAGTCTATGGGGTTGCAAAGAGTAGGACACGACTTACTGTCCTTTTCACAGAGAAATCATGACCTAACGGCTATTGTTGCTGTTGAGGTCAATTTCTCTCAGCTTCTTCCCTTTAGGTGTCAGACATAGTGTCAAAGAGAACACGCCCAGAAACTGTAAGCACCACCTCCAAGTATCTAATTGTTCTTAATTCCATGGCCCATATTCGTCCCATTAAACTACTGCACTCAATATCACTCTATAGTTGAAAACTGCAAGGCATTCCTCAACAGCTGAGGAATCCTCCTCTCCCAGTGCTAAGACAAAGTTAGTCATTTGCTTTTCAATTAAACTTTACCAGCCCTAAGATACGTGATATAAAACTAAACTGTGGGTTACACAGTTTAGACCTTCATTTGGGAGCCTAATCTAACAAGAGGGATTAACTGTAGCCAGGTGGAGTGGAAAAGAACAACAGAATTAAGAATCAGAACACTCCAGTATCCCCTGCCAATTCTGTCCATAACCTACATTCAAGCCATTTCACCTCACTGTCTGTGTTTTAATCCAAAACTGAAACTTAACTCTAAAAACCTCCAAAATATTTTTAAATCAGATAAATTATTTAGAAAATAAAGATAAATAAAATTCCCTACTTATTTAAACCAATTTATGGGAGTATCTGACTTCCCTGGTGGCTCAGATGGTAAAGCGTCTGCTGACAATGCGGGAGATCCGGGTTCAATCCCTGGGTCAGGAAGATAGCCTGGAGAAGGGAATGGAAACCCACCCCAGTATTCTTGCCTCCCCTCCCACCCTGCCCCCTAAGCAGCGGTGGCTGTGTCGGAGCAGGAGGGCCGAGAGGAGCTACTTCACGTTCAAGATCAGGAGGGGTGGCTATGAGGAGATACCCCTCGTCCAAGGTAAGGAGCAGCAGCTGTGCTTTGCTGCAGCAGCCGTGAAGAGATACCCCACGTCCAAGGTAAGAGAAACCCAAGTAAGACGGTAAGTGTTGCAAGAGGGCATCAGAGGGCAGACACACTGAAACCATAATCACAGAAAACTAGCCAATCTGATCACACGGACCACAGCCTGTCTAATTCAGTGAAACTAAGCCATGCCGTGTGGGGCCACCCAAGACGGGAGGGTCATGGTGGAGAGGTCTGATAGAATGTGGTCCACTGGAGAAGGGAATGGCAAACCACTTTAGTATTCTTGCCTTGAGAACCCCATGAACAGTATGAAAAGGCAAAATGATAGGATACTGAAAGGGGAACTCCCTGGGTCGGTAGGTGCCCAATATGCTACTGGAGATCAGTGGATAAATAACTCCAGAAAGAATGAAGAGATGGAGCCAAAGAAAAAACAATACCCAGTTGTGGATGTGACTGGTGATAGAAGCAAGGTCTGATGCTGTAAAGAGCAATATTGCATAGGAACCTGGAATGTCAGGTCCATGAATCAAAGCAAATTGGAAGTGGTCAAACAGGAAATGGCAAGAGTGAACGTCAACATTCTAGGAATCAGAGAACTAAAATGGACTGGAATGGGTGAATTTAACTCAGATGGCCATTATATCTACTACTGTGGGCAGGAATCCCTTAGAAGAAATGGAGTAGCCATCATGGTCAACAAAAGAGTCCGAAATGCAGTACTTGGATGCAATCTCAAAAAAATGACAGAATGATCTCCATTCGTTTCCAAGGCAAACCATTCAATATCATGGTAATCCAAGTCTATGCCCCGACCAGTAACACTGAAGAAGCTGAAGTTGAACGGTTCTGTGAAGACCTACAAGACCTTTTAGAACTAACACCCAAAAAAGATGTCATTTTCATTATAGGGGACTGGAATGAAAAAGTAGGAAGTCAAGAAACACCTGGGGTAACAGGAAAATTTGGCCTTGGAGTATGGAATGAAGCAAGGCAAAGTCTAATAGAGTTTTGACAATAAAATGCACTGGTCATAGCAAACAGCCTCTTCCAACAACACAAGAGAAGACACTTCACATGGACATCACCAGATGGTCAATACCGAAATCAGATTGATTATATTCTCTGCAGCCAAAGATGGAGAAGCTCTATACAGTCAACAAAAACAAGAATGGGAGCTGACTGTGGCTCAGATCATGAACTCCTTATTGCCAAATTCAGACTTAAATTGAAGAAAGTGGGGAAAACCACTAGACCATTCAGGTATGACCTAAATCAAATCCCTTATGATTGTACAGTGGAAGTGAGAAATAGATTTAAGGGCCTAGATCTGATAGACAGAGTGCCTGATGAACTATGGAATGAGGTTCGTGACATTGTACAGGAGACAGGGATCAAGACAATCCCCATGGAAAAGAAATGCAAAAAAGCAAAATGGCTGTCTGGGGAGGCCTCACAAATAGCTGTGAAAAGAAGAGAAGCGAAAAACAAAGAAGAAAAGGAAAGATATAAGCATCTGAATGCAGAGTTCCAAAGAATAGCAAGGAGAGATAAGAAAGCCTTCATCAGCGATCAATGCAAAGAACAGAATGGCAAAGACTAGAGATCTCTTCAAGAAAATTAGAGATACCAAGGGAACATTTCATGCAAAGATGGGCTTGATAAAGGACAGAAATGGTATGGACCTAACAGAAGCAGAAGATACTAAGAAGAGGTGGCAACAATACACAGAAGAACTGCACAAAAAAGATCTTCACGACCCAGATAATCACGATGGTGTGATCACTGACCTAGAGCCAGATATCCTGGAATGTGAAATCAAGTAGGCCTTAGAAAGCATCACAGCGAACAAAGCTAGTGGAGGTGATGGAATTCCAGTTGAGCTATTTCAAATCCTGAAAGATGATGCTGTGAAAGTACTGCACTCAATATGCCAGCAAATTTGGAAAACTCAGTAGTGGCCACAGGACTGGAAAAGGTCAGTTTTCATTCCAATCCCAAAGAAAGGCAATGCCAAAGAGTGCTCAAACTACTGCACAATTGCACTCATCTCACATGCTAGTAAAGTAATCCTCAAAATTCTTCAAGCCAGGCTTCAGCAGTACATGAACCATGAACTTCCAGATGTTCAAGCTGGATTTAGAAAAGGCACGGGAACCAGAGATCAAATTGCCAACATCCGCTGGATCATCGAAAAAGCAAGAGAGTTCCATAAAAACATCTATTTCTGCTTTATTGACTATACCAAAACCTTTGACTGTGTGGATCACAATAAACTGTGGAAAATTCTGAAAGAGATGGGAATATCAGACCACCTGACCTGCCTCTTGAGAAACCTATACGCAGGTCAGGAAGCAACAGTTAGAACTAGACATGGAACAACAGACTGGTTCCAAATAGGAAAAGGATTATGTCAAGGCTGTATACTGTCACCCTGTTTATTTAACTTATATGCAGAGTACATCATGAGAAATGCTGGGCTGGAGGAAGCACAAGCTGGAATCAAGATTGCCAGGAGAAATATCAATAACCTCAGATATGCAGATGACACCACCCTTATGGCAGAAAGTGAAGAGGAACTAAAAAGCCTCTTGATGAAAGTGAAAGAGGAGAGTGAAAATGTTGACTTAAAGCTCAACATTCAGAAAACGAAGATCATGGTATCTCATCCCATTACTTCATGGGAAATAAATGGAGAAACAGTGGAAACAGTGTCAGACTTTTTTTTTTTTTGGGGGGGGGGGGCTCCAAAATCACTGCAGATGGTGATTGCAGCTATGAAATTAAAGACGCTTACTCCTTGGAAGGAAAGTTATGACCAACCTAGATAGCACATGAAAAGCAGAGATATTACTTTGCCAACAAAGGTCCATCTAGTCAAAGCTATGGTTTTTCCTGTGGTCATGTATGGATGTGAGAGTTGGACTGTGAAGAAAGCTGAGCTCTGAAGAATTGATGCTTTTGAATTGCGGTGTTGGAGAACACTCTTGAGAGTCCCTTGGACTGCAAGGAGTTCCAACCAGTCCATTCTAGAGATCAATCGTGAGTGTTCATTGGAAGGACTGATGTTAAAGCTGAAACTCCAATACTTTGGCCACCTCATGCGAAGAGTTGACTCATTGGAAAAGACTCTGATGCTGGGAGGGATTGGGGGCAGGAGGAGAAGGGGACAACAGAGGATGAGATGGCTAGATGGCATCACTGTCTCGATGGACGTGAGTTTAAGTGAACTCCGGGAGTTGGTGATGGACAGGGAAGCCTGGCGTGCTGTGATTCATGGGGTCACAAAGAGTTGGACACGACTGAGTGACTGAACTGAACTGAACTGAACTGACTGATGGGAGTATCTGATAAATTAGCCGTGTGATAACTAATAAAGTTGTTGAGTCTCTCATGACCTCAGATCACAAATTTGGGAAAAGAGAAGCAAGGAACTTAGATGTTGGCTAAGATTTCTTCCTAACCTACAATCATCTGCTTCAATTAAAGTAATAAATATGTAAGCTCCTTGAAATGTATACCAGTATTACTACAAATATGCACAGCATGTTTTTATTCTGAATTTACTAAATATCTGAGAAATCATCACTGTGACTGTTAAACCAAGTTTTCAGCTTTCAAAGCATATTTTTGAAAAATATTCTGAGATTGTCTTCTTAGAGTATGGTCATTCCCATTTTGGAGCAATGAAGATCTTTCAGCAATCCTATAATCTTCCTATAATCTTCACTGAGCCTATGTACTAGTTCCATTTAATATTTACAGAGCACTTTATATTTTCAAAATCTTATAGGCATTAATTAGATACTCCTCACATAAACCTGAGAAATCAGCTATCACCTTCAATTTATAAATAAGGAATCCATAATACAGAAAGTTAAATGAATTGCACAATATCATGAGGCACATCAGGGAAAGACAAAACTGCAAAAGGAGGTCAGACTCAGTGCTGTGCTTAAATCTGACTGAGTCAATTCATCTCACCACAAATTTCTTTCTAATTTCAGCTTCTTTCTACTACTTGATACACACAGTAACAAAAACAAACAAACCCACACATTAATGTTTAAATTTTAATATCTAATTTTGTTTTTATATATAAATGTAAGATATAAGTGCCAGCCATTCATTTGCATTTAAAAATACATTTTAGTTCTGAAGTAAATTTAAAACTTTAAAATCAGTGCTCTTGATTTATTTATGTAGCTGGTATGTTAAACAAGCATAATGCATGAGATATGTTTAAGTTCTAATTTTTAAAACATAGTCTACTATTCTACTGTAATTTTGTTCTGTGGAGGAAAGTTTTGTGTGGCTTTATTTTGTTTTGATTTGCTTACCTTAGTTTTCTTTTTTAATGGGTGAGTGTGAGTTAAGGAAAAGTTTTTGCCTTGTTAGTAGATCAACATTCTACCAAGGTCACTTCTTTTCTGGTCACTTTCAGGCAATAAATAGCCCTCTGAAGACATTAAGATGCCAACACCATCTCAATTCAGTCATTAGGTCATGCAGTCCTAGACAATACTCTAAAATATGGGACTTCCCTGGTGGTCCAGTGGTTAAGAATCCACCTGCCAGTGCAGGGGACATGAGTTCAGTCTTTGATCTGGGAAGATTCCATATACCGCGAGGCAACTAAGCTAGTGCACTGCAACTACTGAGCGCAAGCGCCCTGGAGCCTGTACTCTGCAACAAGCGAGGCCGCCATAAGAAGAAGCCCACACAACACAACTCGAGAGTGGTCCCCACTCACTACAACCAGAGAAAATCCATGCACAGCAACGAAGACCCAGCACAGTCAAAAATAAAGAAAGAAAGAAATTTTAAAAAATAAAAGAAAATATGGACATCAGTAGATGTCCATCATCTCCCTCTTTCCAGCCAGGATTTACAAGGGTGTGGGTAGAGGTGGGGCAATGAAGCATTAGGAGAGAATTCTTACTTGGCTAGTACCTGGCTCACTCTCTGGGATTGGTAAGATGGTAAAGCTGGTTCTCAGGAGTTATTCTCAGAACTCTTTGGAGGCTCCCATACTAAGTCCGTTGTGTCAGTTAAAACACATCATCAATGATGATGCTATGTCAACAGCTAACCCCCCACAATCATTGGCCCAAGACAACAAAGTTTAGTTTCTGCTCACTCACCATGTGCCTCAAGAGTAGGTGGGCAAGCAGACTCTATTTATTGTAGTACATTCAGAAACTTAAGTTAGTGAGTCTCCATATTCTTCTAAGATTAAGGCATCAGAGGAAAGAGCACAGGGAGCAAGTGCTGTCTCTTCATATGTCTGTCCATAAGAGATGCATGATATGTCTAGTTACCTTCATTGGTCACATTGAGTTCATTAGGGTGGGGACACAAAGAAAATATTTTAGGGCAGAGATTTATTACCTTCAAGAGGAGGTGCTGAATATGGGAGAAGAGAACTATAGACCACCACCCAGTCTGGCATCAACTCCCATGCTACGGGGGCAGGTCTTCAGCAAGGCATCCCCAATCCTCCCTACACTTCTGATTACCTGATGCTTATCCCACACATGCTCTGTCTTTTGTGGCCTTTCATCCTATGGCAGAAACATCTCCAGGCATAAATTCCTATCATGAACTCTGTATCTGTCCCTTGGATTTCATGGACATTTAACTAGCCATCCTAGAGGACCAGCATTAATTTCCAAAGTAGCAGCCACATTCTCTTTAATGTATCCTTATACCAGCACAGCTCACCAGGAAGTGGGTGGCACAAATATCCCCACAACTTCAGGAGTCACATATTCAGGTTCGTATCCCCACCTTCAGGTGGGAGGTACAGATTTACAATGAGGCAATAGCTCTCCCCAAAATCTTTTCACAAATTGTCCTTGTCTTTCTACTTTGTCTAGACTTTTGTACTCTCAAAGCATTTGAGAGGATTTAAAATTGTGGAACCAGTTCTTGGCAGTTTTCATTGACAACTTTATATAAAATCTGTCTCTCTCACTTTGGTATCTGATATCTTGACTACTCTATTAAAATTTCCATATGAACACTCCATTCTATCCTTTTATCCTCATTATCAAGGCTGTATGGCTGAAAATGATTACTAAGGTTGTTTATTTATTTACTTCGCTGTGTTGACTCTTAGCTGCTGCACGTCGAATTTTTGTTAAGGCACACAGGCTTAGTCGCTCTGCAGCATGTGGGATCTTAATTCCCTGACAAGGGATTAAACCCATGTCTCCTGCACTGGAAGATGGGTTCTTAACCACTGGACCATTAGAGAAATCCTTGATGATCATGTTTGAACTGCAAAACTCCTGTCCATTCTCTTTCTGGTAAAATTCCTGAGGCCACATTCAGCCTCTAGTGTGGACATCTGTCCAAGATTGGGACCATCAAGATACCTGATTCCCCTGCTTTCAATGAGTGACTGAGGGATCAGCATATGACCTGACCTGAAACATTCAGGGTCTTCCTCACAGGAGAGAAAGGAGAAATGTTTATCTCCCTCCTCAGATTTCTGAAGAAGACAGAACATCTATTAACACTCCCCATAAGAAGGCAGTGGAGAAGGGGGAAGTGATACCATGTTAAACACACCACAGGAGGCATGGCTAATCTAACTGGTTAGAGCTAGACATTCATTGGGAGGAAGCAATGGCATCCCACTCCAGTACTCTTGCCTGGACAATCCCATGGATGGAGGAGCCTGGTGGCTGCAGTCCATGGGGTCGCTGAGAGTCGGACACGACTGAGCAACTTTACTTTCACTTTTCACTTTCATGCATTGGAGAAGGAAATGGCAACCCACTCCAGTGTTCTTGCCTGGAGAATCCCAGGGACAGGGGAGCCTGGTGGGCTGCCATCTATGGGGTTGCACAGAGTCAGACACGACTGAAGAGACTTAGCAGCTCCAGATATTAGCAGCAGCAGACATTCATTGGCCTTGTGGTGTGATGACTACTCTTAAAACCCAGTAATAGACTCACCCACCTCATCATGTTGCCTGTTTAACTGATCCTTAAGAAACATAATGTCTCTTTTTCTTCTTCTTGCTGCCATGCAGAGTTGGGGTCCATAGATCTACTTTCTAGAGACAAGTCTGACCACAATGTCTCCCATTTCTGACAGCCAAAGAATGTCTGAGGTCGGCCTCCAATCCTCTGTGAAGTTGGTCAGATTTGGTGGACTGAGTTGATTCTACGGCAGCATAAACAAATTAGAACTGAAAAAGGAGTAAACCTATTCCCTGATTAATCTAGTGTTTTGGGGTGATTAAGTACTAATCCAAGTTGTCCTGTTTGTTCTTTATCAGTTAGAACCCAGGAATATAGGAAGTATGAGTAATTGGCTCCATAAACTTCCAGCATCAGAGAATTGACTGACTAGATCTGGCAGAGTAGGAGCTACTTTCTTCTCAGATTATGAAGCTGAAGGAATGCAAGTCTGGAGTTCCTACCACATGTGGAGGAAATCCACCTGCACCAGTAAAAAATAAATCCAGTCCACACAGAGAGGCAGGGAGTCTCAGAAGCGATGGTCTCCATTATTCCTAATGCCAGCTCCATGCCTATTCTTAACGGCATGCACATTATAAGAAAAAATAAACCCCTTAGATCCTCATGCCAACTTGAGTTAGGCTTTTTTTTTTTTGAAGATTATTCTTATCCTAAAATTTATTTATTTATTTATTTGGCTTCATTGAGTCTTAGTTGCGGCACATGGGATCTTCGTTGCGGTAGGTGGACTCCAGAGCATGCAGGCTTGCTCAGCATTTGTGGTGCATGGGCTTAGTTGCCCCCTAGCACAGGGAGTTTTTGTTCTCAAACCAGGGATCAAACTCATGTCCCTTGCATTGGAAGGTGGATTTTTAACCAATAGACCACCAGGGAAGTCCCAAGTTGAGGTTTTTGACATCAGCGATTGGGGAAAAAACTCTGGTCAATACAATCATTGACTGCTTCTTAAGACTACTGACCACTTCCTCTGTACTCTTTCGGCAGCCTACTCCATGGCCCAGCGCACTGGAGATCTAATAAGAACATCATTTAGAGCCAAACTGTGCTGGTACGGATATGAATTCACCTTTGCTGAATACTTACTGGTATTTCCTTACTGGTAATAAAATAGAATAAGTCAAAGTACATCATGTAGAAGGAAATGGAAACACAGAGATTCACCTCTGGGGCCCACATCATCAACACTCAACAGTTTTTGGCTCCATGATCCCCCTTATCAAATTTGCTTCCTGAAAAAAAAATTCTATCCATGTCAGCTCTGAAACTAAAGTGAAAGAACATCGTTATGTGACAGCATCTTTTTCATAAGTGTTCACACACAAGAAGTCTCATTACGAGGAAAGAAAGAATCATATGGATTTTAGTTACCATAGAGAATTATTTTATAAACCATTCAAATGGTCTTACCTTCTTTATGCTGCAGCCCCCTGTGTAAAATCACAAACCATTACATTTGATGGAGGAAATGAGAAATTTTAAGGGTTGTTAGCACATTGAATTTTTATCACAAGGAAAACTTGCATAAAGTTATATGGCACAGGTCTTTCTGTAATTATGATGCATTGAAAAAGAATGTAGTAGGTGGTGTTCCAACCTAGTACTAGGGAGACAGAAAGTTACAAGGAGCAGTGGTGAAGGCATAGTCCAGGACATAGGGATATTCTTTCTAAATGGGTGTTTGGTGTGGGGGAAGTAGTTAAGAAAGTGAATTTCTGTAGTGCTATTGCTTTATTTTATATTAGCTGAAGAGTGTACTGTACATGAAATATATAAAGAAGGTAACAGCCCCAAGGTTTTGATGCTTTGATGAACAAACCACCAAGAATGTGAAAGCATTCTGTAAAAATGCACTGCTGTGGGTTCAGGTGCTTTCTCTACCTCAGGACCAGGAAGGAAAAATAAATTATGTGTAGAAAACACAGAATGACATGATGGATGTACTTCCCTCAAGGTGCTTTTAAGCACCTGTTGCCCTGCTGTGTATGTTTTCTGTACTGGGTGCATGAAATGACTAAAGCACTTAAGAGACATGAGCTAGATATTTGCATTTTATCACATAGCGTATGCTATATAAATGATAAGTCATTCAGGGGGCAAAGGTATTATTTTATAAAAGAGAAAGAGCACCTAGGCTGCTGGAGACAAGACTGAGCTGACAAAGCACCACGGCTGTCCTCCCAACCCTGCTCTCTCCTCCCTGGGATGCCTGTTTGCACATGCGGTTTTCAGAAGCAGCAGAAAGCAGGGATGACATGCTAGAATTTCAGGTTCACCATGTACACATAGGTCCTGGTGTGTGTCAAATTGTGTCGTGAAAAAGCATGCCTATTTTTCAGTCACTTGATTTGAAAATCAATAAAGATAAAATAATCTGGCTTTTAGTTTTCATATTCTTAGTCATGTCCAGTTCTTTGCAACCCCATGGACTGTAGTTTGCCAGGCTTCCCTGCTTATGGGATTCTCCAGGCAAGAAGACTGAAGTGGGGCAGGGGATTTCCTCCTCCAAGGGATCTTTGCAACCCAGGTCTTCATGGACAGGCATATTCTTTACCACTAAGCGATCCGGGAAGCCCTATATTCTTAGTAATTCCTACTTTTTGTGAAATATGAATTTAGTAATATAAAAGAAATCAAGGTAAAATATCATTTGAAGTCCTTAAAAGATATAGTCCTCAGAAACATTTCAAGACCAACAGGGCTTACTCAAATAAAAAGAAAAAAAACAAGAAACAAAAAATATTAACATATCCTAGTTTGACTTCTCAGTAAAACCAATAGAATATTATCCATTTCATAATATTCACTAGATCTTTAACACCTCAGAAAAATAGAATATTGATGTAATGTGTGGATGGGCTGTGGGTATATCAGTGGCCACAGTGTAAGCTTTGACTTTATTTCAAAAAATTTTTCTCACCACCATCAGAAGAGAGAAAATTGCACTGAATTTGTATCCTAATCCAGCCTAATTCCCTTTCTTTACCAGTAAACTGTATTAATTGGTTTTCTGAACGCTAAATATTAGGACTACTAAGTGGAGAATAATTTGCTGTAAGCCTTCTAAACACTGTGGCTGTCTCTTTTCCTCACAAGAGAACACGATGAGACTGTTCTCCCAACACAATCTGTAAAATTCATCCTATCCTGGCCAAGATGGGAGGGACGATCAGCAAGCAGTGATCATTAATGAAAAGTAAAAAATATAGATGAGAATCTATCATACAGTTGGCTTTACTGCACATACACTCCATTTCGCCTCTCTTGAGACAGGATAATATTTAAGCTCTCCACTGTGGGTGAACTCACATAGACTGCGTTCAAGAGGAAGAGTGGGGCATGTACAGCCAGCAGGGGTGTCCACAGCGGCTTCTCCTCTCATTTGGTTATGTTTCCCACGGACTTACATCTTGGTCATTCATGAGAAATCATAAAGTACTAGTGACAAGGAATGAGTCCATCTGCTGATTTTCCTCTGTGTCCCCCAAATATGGTAAATGTAACAAAATTGTCAGAAAGCAGAAACAACCATCACCAGCACCAAATAAAATCATTCAGACAGAGAATCGTTTCAAAATATACTTGTTACTAATGGATAATTCTCATTTTAAAATTTTAATTAAAGCAATATATATGTGCAAGTTTCTGTGAAATAAGATAAAGAACAGTAGTTTCCATTTGATCTCTGGCTATTGTGCATTAGGCAGTATATTAGTAACATTATAGAAGCTTATAGTCCTTATGAGAATTTCATGAGCAACTGTTATTTTGCCCATTTTTATAAAGGATGAACCTGAAACCCCAAGATATTAAATGTTTCCCAACATCGAGCATCCAGTAGGCTTTGGAATACATTCAGATTTATGGTTCTTAGATTTCAAACTCTGATCTTAAAGCCCAACATTACTTACATTTCAGAGATTAATAAAATAATATACTATTTTAATGTCAAATAACCTTTAAAAAACCTATTAAAGATACTGATGACTCTGCCAAAAACATGAGGAAAGGTTCCCTTCTCCTCTATCTTGTGGTTCCCATATCTGCACTTATCTAATTCTTCAAAGTGTGTTTACTGAACTTAAAAGGCAGAGAACTGCTCAAAAACCATAATCTTGCCAGTTAGCTTCCCCAGTCCATCATAAAGATTTCTTCAAAGAGCATTTCCTCTCCCACTTTCAAAATGAAATGTAGTTAAAACATAGGCTGCATGTTACAAGGCAGTTTTATAAAGTTTTATATGGTGCAAGATTTTTCAGCCATTTATGAGTGCTTTTTCCTTTTTCTCATAATTTTTTCCCTTTACACATTGTGGCCTAAGAATAAAGAAGGAAACTTTTGAGATCCACACCTATCTATTTCATTTATTCTCATAATACTGTGAGAATATGGAAATAACTGTTAACCAACTTGACCAAATTCAATGGCAGGGTCAAGAATGCCCTGGATCTCTAGGATTATATCATTTTAGTCAGTTTGGAAATAAGCGTTTGAATGTTCACAGAGTGGGACAAGAATACAATATGAACGACAGAGTTAAAATAGTCTCTTTCCAGATTACAAATTGTTGTTTATTTGCTAAATTGTGACCCCGTGGACTGTAGTCCCCTTTGTCCATGACATTTCCCAGGCAAGAATACTGGAGTGGATTGCCATTCCTTTTTCCATGGGATCTTCCTGACCCAGGTATGGAACCCGCATCTCCTGTATTGGCAGGTGGATTCTTTACCACTGAGCCACCAAGGAAGCCCTCCCAGATTACATGCTGTGCGCTTAGTCACTCAGTTGTGTTTGACTCTTTGAGACCCCATGGACAGTAGCCTGTCAGGCTCCTCTGTCCATGGGATTCTCCAGGCAAGAATACTGGAGTGGGTTGCCATGCCCTCCTCCAGGGGATCTTCCCAATCCAGGGATCAAACCAGGTCTCCTGCATTGCAGGCAAATTATTTACTGCCTAAGCCACCAGGGAAGCCCTAGATTACATAGCAGTGACAAAATACAGTGTAGCATGGATTTTTCCCCTGCTACTGGAACACATCACTGTCTCTGTAGTTGAGAAAAGCTGTATTAATTTGCTTTTATTTAGGACTTATGCTTTATTAGGTAGAAATAAAGATGAGTAAATACATAGATACATAGATAGGTAGGTAGATGCTAATGCAATGAGAAGCATGGGGGAAATCAGACTGATAGCCCACAGGCTCATATTTCAGATGCAAAGTTCACACTGAAAGGACACATGCTCATATCCCTTGCCAACACTGTTGAAATGATCATTTTCCTCTTTACTTTTGAAAAGTTGAATCTAAGTCAAATGAATCCATAATAGGATTCCATCACACTGATATAATAACTACTAGAATACATGGAGAGCTAACGTTTCTTGGGTTATTCTTACTGGTTATAGAAAGACAAGAATCAGTGCCTAGAGTCTATCCATCACAAGCAGGCCCATGAGGACAGGCACCACAGCTAGGTGCCTGATAACAACAGAAATGTTTTCTCTCACGGTTCTGGAGGCTTGAAGTTCAAAACCAAGGGGCCAGCAGGACCTTACTCCTGAAGACTTAGAGAAGAGTCCTTTCTTGCCTCTTTCAGTTTGTGGTAGCCTCAGACACTTCTTGGCTTTTGGCAACATAATTCCAATCCCTGTCCCTATCTTCAGGAGGCCTTCTTCTGCATGTAGGGCACCATTCACAGGATTTAGGGCCTATTCTAAATACAGAATGATTTCATCTCAAGATCCTTTAATTACATTTGCAAATACTCTATTTCCAAATAATGTTACACTCTAAGATTCAGGGTGGACTTGAATATTGGGAGGTGGGGTCACAATTCAACTCATAGCAGATTCTCACATGAGCAGGAAAGGTGGGCCCCTACCCTGGTTCTCAGTCTTCAGAGGGCTTCATATATAACAAGTTAAAAAGGATGGCCACAGGTACCACAGACATATGGAAAAATACGTTTATTAAACTATACAGGAGTGTCTCTGTAACTTGAAGTCTGGCCGTCAGCACCACCACAGCCCGACCTGTAAGCCTAGACATCTTCTCTGTGACTAACACAAATCAAGCCCCTGGAAGTGCTTCTCCTCGTTTAACTTGTATTCCCTTAGAATAAAAAGCATCTACAGACGAATATCATGAATATGTGGATGGACAGCAGTGCTTCGGGGTACAAGAAGAATGCAAGTGGTGGAAGCACTTCAGAAAGAGAGAAAACTAATTCCTTTGCTAAATATTTCCTCTCAAATAGTGTGAATGAAACAGATTATTGCATAACTATTATTCCCCAGCATGCTGAATGTCCATTCATTTTTTTCTCTCCCTGCTCTAATCTGTGGATCCAATTTGTGATCCAAAATAGTATGAATCAGTCCAGTATTCACCATAGTTTTACTTGGCAGCTAAGAAACATTCTATAATAGTAGCAGGGCTTCCCTGATGGCTTAGATGGTAAAGAATCTGCCTGCAATGCGGGAGACCCAGGTTCGATCCCTGGGTCAGGAAGATCTTCTGGAGAAAGGAATGGCAACCCACAATTTGTGATCCAAAATGTGTATGAATCAGTGCAGTATTCACCAGAGTTTTACTTGACAGCTGAAAAACATTCTTTAATATTAAAATACTAATATCACACTTAAACTTGCATACCTATTTAGAACTATTATCTATATACCTATCTATGTCAAAATCTGATATGCATTGAAGGTCAATACTCTTTACTTCGTCAACTAGGTGATCACTAAACATGATAATGGTGAATGCTGCTGCTAAGTTGCTTCAGTTGTGTCCGACTCTGTGTGACCGGCAGCCAACCGGGCTACCCCGTCCTTGGGATTTTCCAGGCAAGAGTACTGGAGTGGGGTGCCACTGCCTTCTCCGGATAATGGTGAATAGTTTTATCTTTTATTTAATTAATCAAATTTTTAAATGTTAGCTTATATAATTATTTTAGATTCAGTTTTTTATTTTTAATAATTTTAACTTGAAGTCTACATTTTAATTTTATTAGATAATATTGTGTATTTTAGGGAAGAGTTCCATGAAAAATAATTCTAATATTTTACATCCTATTCAGTTTATATTTCTGAAGCTAATGCATTCAAATAATATGTATTTTGAAAATAATTACACTTTAATTCATATTCTGATGAAGATACAGTCAAATTATGTGCACTGTAAAATTAATTACAACAGAACAGAAATCAGAAAAAAAATGTTGATTATAGTTAAGTAATTAGTGGTTGTGCTGAAATGAAGACAAAAATAAATGTGATACAATAAATAGACAATAATTTACAAATTATGTATGTCTCTATTTTATTATCCCAAACTTGGCCAGCTCATCAACAGAATATCCACGTCTGCATAATAATAATTAAATTTATTTGTCTGACATTTTAGCTACTTTCAATTATATTAAAATCATACATAAAACATATTTTTAAATTATTATAATTGTAAAACTGTCAATGCAAAAGGAGAAAATATTTGTATTAAACAGTTTGATAGCTTGATTCATGATTGTTAAATATTTAAATTACTGGGAAAAATATTTTATTATGCAACAATCTGTTTCACTCATGCTGTATGAGAGAATGATTTGATCAATTAATTAGTATTTTCACTTTCTTAAGTGATCTGTGGGCCCCCCTGTTCTCTGTCTTCTGGCCCTACAACCTCAGCAGTGGGCAGGACCTGCACTTGCTTTCAAAATATATAGAATGGGTGTATGGCAGGTGGACAGCTAATTTTCAATTACTACTATTGCTTTCATTTACTATGTTTGCAAAAAAAAAAAAAGTAGTACAGAATGGGCTTAAACAAAATAAACTAATTATCTCACAGTTCCGGAGGCTAAGGACTTCCCTGGTGGCTCAGACAGTAAAACGTTTGCCTACAATGCGAGAGACCCAGGTTTGATCCCTGGGTCAGGAAGATCCTCTGGAGAAGGAAATGGCAACCCACTCCAGTACTCTTGCCTGGAAAATCCCATGGATGGAGGAGCATGGTAGAATATAGTCCATGGGGCTGCAAAAAGTCGGACACGACTGAACGACTTCACTTTCTGGAGGCTAAAACTCCAAGATCAGTATCTATCAGCAGGGTTGATTTCTTCTAAGGGCTGTGAAGGAAGGACCTGCCTCGGGCCTCTTTCTTGGCCATGTAGATGGCCATGTTTTCCTGTGTCTTTATATCATCTTCCCCATAGGTGTCTGTGCCCAAATCTCCTGTTCTGATTGGATTACGACTAATTACACTGCTCAGGGCTCACCCTAAAATCTTCATTTTAATTCAAGTATCTCTATAAAGACCTTATCTCCAAATACAGTCACATTCAGAGGTACTGGGCTTCCCAGGTGGCCGAGTGGTAAAGAACCTGCCTGCCAATGCAAGAAACATAAGAGACTCGGGTTCAGTCTCTAGGTCGGGAAGATCCCCTGGAGTAGGAAATGGCAACCCACTCCAGTATTCTTCCCTGGGAAATATCATGGACAGAGGAGGCTGGCGGGCACCAGCCCATGGGGTTGCAAAGACTCAGACATGACTGAGCGACTAAGCGCGTGCACACACACACACACACACACATTCTGAAGGACTAGGGGTTATGACTTTATATAAATTTTGGGGGAGGACGCAATTCTGCCCATAACATCTACACTGGACATGAAAATTTGGTCTTTTGTCTTTTTGTCCTCTTGGACTGAACCACTGTCCATAAATACCTGTGCGTTTTCCACAAGACCATTAACACATGTCAAGTGGTTTTTGGCCACAGAGGACAAAAACTTCTATAATTATAATCATTTTTTCTGGATTTAATTTTGACTCTCATTTCCTTAAGTGAGACAAAATTTTATATGATAATAGCTCAGCTAATAGATACAATGTGGCATTCTCTCCCAAATTTATTTGTGCTGTGCTTGACAGAAGGAGTTCTCAACTTTATTGAGTTTTAGCAATGTTTAATTTTTTTGAGTCCTAGGCAATTACTCTTCAAGGTAATAAACATGAGTCATTCTTTTACGATTGCTAATCTATTTTTATGTATCTGCATAATATGTAGTTGATGAACTTTAATAAAATCTGAAGTGAGGTCCCCTCGAGGCCATTTTCAGGCTGCTTTTGCTGAAACCAGTGAGTGGAAATTTAGTTCGCTCAGCATCCCGTGTGTTTCTTTTTAAAACAGATGGACTAATGAGAAGCATGTCTGTGCTGGCCTGGTGTAATGGTCTGGCCTCTAACACTGCTTGTTAAAACAAACTACACACCATCCAGGATCTAACTGCTAATGATTCGATGGTGTAACATAACTTAATTGAATATACTTTCAGCTTGGAAAAGATAAATAGGAAACAAGGCAGCAAGAATAAGCATGTCTGCAAAGATGCCATCTAACTGTTTCTGGAAGAAATCCAGGAGAGTACAGTCTGAACTAAAGGGGATAATTCTGTCTGTTTTCTCCTCTGAAGAACTGTTCTATCCCAAGTAATCAAGTGAGTTATTGAACTACTTAGGGGTTCTACCTAGGACCTAAATAGGAGACTGACAATTCTGGAAGCAAGACATTTGGTCTACAGAATGGAATCGTTTTTTAAAGGCATCCTCTAGGGTCTTTTGTACTTCTACCAAACAGTCTGCATAACTGTTCTTCACATCATAATTTTTCCATGTTATATTTTATTATGTACACATCTACCTCCCCTATTTATTGGAAATCACTATAGACCAGAAACACTCTTTCTAATTCTTTTAATTTTAAAATAAACAACCATAATGTTACAAGCTTTACAAATGAAATAGGAATAAAATAAAAATGAATTTTAAATTCTAAAATTAGAGAATGAAAAGGTTCTCCAAGCAGTCAACTTGCAGAATTCCCCATTTTCAGGTAACTGAATGTCCATATAAGTGACAAAAATCCCCTGCAACCCAAAACACATGCCAGAGAAGGGATCTGAACCTTAAAAAAAATTTAACACATAAGCCAGTTGCTAATTTTACACTGTCTGTCAATGGTGACATCACTCCAGCCACAAGTGTGTCAGTACACATTTCTCTTACAGCTGGAAAACAGAGTTGGTGGTTAGGTATCAGTTCTCTATCATTTGGTCCCCACCCCATATGGAAACCCTAATACCCACCTAGTTTTCAGAAATGCAATGTCAATGGGTACTTGAATCTCCAGTGTGCTTTGAAATTAAAATATTAAAAATGCTCTTCTCACTTCACTTACTTTCATTATAATTACTGAATATTACCATGAGCTCATGCTGATTAGAAACATATATACAGATATTCAGAATCAGGTTAAAATTGTATGTATGTGTGTGTCCATTTTGTGTGTGTGTGTGTGTCCATTTTTTATATGCTTGTGATTCTGCTAAATACTTTCATGCCTCCTTAAGAGCAAAAACTATTCTCCATCTTATTTCCAAAGTCCCAGAAAAAGGTCTGGCACATAATGGCTGGTGATGTGTATCTATTTGAGTTTGGCAATCCTTAAAAAAATGATGTTCTTAACGACACCTCATCAAGCCTATTTTACCTTCTTACTATGAGGGCTTTACATTCCAGTTTCCTTGTTTTCTAAGAGCTTCTTCTTTATTTGTATCCAACTGTAAATTCTTTAACATAAATCACTTTTTTTTCACCTACCTATTTCTGAAAAATGAAATGTTGATATATCATCCCTATTAATGCATAATACTCTTTAACTATCAATTTTCACTTCTAGAGTTTGACCTTCCCTTCATAACTCTGTCATCTGTAATTACTAAAAAAATAGATTCAATTGCAATTGTGTGTGTGTGTGTCTGTGTGTGTGTGTGTCTGTGTGTGTGTGTGTAGTAGGGATGGCTGTCTTAAATGGAGACAGCAAATTGATTATTATCTAATTCTACTCAAGAAATCCATGAGTGGTGCATCACTGTTCTGTGCCTAGTGTGAGAAAAGACTGTTCTTAGAAACAGAGAAGAGGATGCTGACAAATTACAGAACCTTCTAGTAAACTGTTTTGAAAACCAGCAGCTAAAACAGTCAAAAAAAAAAAAAAAAAAAACAGGGGGTACAAAACAAAAATTAGACAAAAATTCCTACAAGTTTAACAGCAATTTACTAAACTATAAACCAAAGAGATATGAGCAACTGATTTTGTTTTTTTGTATTTACTATAGCTGGATGCTAGGAACGTATACCAGGAATCATTTGTGAGTGAGTGAGGGTGTGTGTGTGTGTGTGTGTGTGTGTGTGTTGAGGATGGGTGGAGAACTGGAAGTTCCTGAAAACTAGAAAGACCTAGATTTGCTTGAGGTCAAGATCTGCTTTCCCACTATATTTGCTGGTAATTAGCATAGCCTTAAATCTTTGGAAAATATTGTCTCCCATCAGAAATGCTAGTTATCATCTACAAAGGATATAACACTTCTGCAATTCTCTGCTACTTACTAATTTGGGGAATCTAGGTTAGAGTCAGTGAACATCAGTTATCTCATCCCTTACAGGGGAGCAGCCAAACCTTCTAGAAACACTTTAAAAATCAAACAAGGTAATGTCTATAAGCACTGGCAGATAATAGGGGTTCAATAAATATGGGTAACATTTTCTTGGCATAGTATCTTTGGTACTGTAAAACCTCCAAAGTACTGGTGAAATGTATGACTGATTAAAAATATACTTTTTTAAAGAATAATTTAAGGACAAGCCTTTCTATAAGAGCTAATCTGAAAGAGCTCTCTGAAGTCAAATATAGAACAATCTGAGCCATAAAATAATGTGATATTGGATGATAAACCAAAGATAAAATAGACACATCTATTGGAGAAGGCAATGGCACCCCACTCCAGTACTCTTGCCTGGAAAATCCCATAGGCAGAGGAGCCTGGTGGGCTGTAGTACATGGGGTCACGAAGAGTCAGACACGACTGAGCGACTTGACTTTCACTTTTCACTTTCATGCATTGGAGAAGGAAATGGCAACCCACTCCAGCGTTCTTGCCTGGAGAATCCCAGGGACGGGGGAGCTTGGTTGGCTGCCATCTATGGGGTCGCACAGAGTCGAACACGACTGAAGCGACTTAGCAGCAGCATACTGAGATAATGACTGAGTAAATAAATGAAAGGAGAAGGGACATCTTCCTTATGAAAGAATTCCAGGTAATTTATGTGGATATTCTGCCTCCCACTGTTTCATCCTCCCTCCTGTCTTGGGTGTGGTTTGGGTTTAGGACTTACTGACTCCTTTACAAAGAATATAGTGGGGAAAGGGGTAAAACATTAATGTTACAGTACGGAAACCTGAGACACCCTACCTTAACCAAGTAATCAAACTCAATCTCACCAGTGGTTAAGTCATTACATTGATATCACAGGTCTCCTGATGTGATGAGAAGGACACATCACATCTGTGGTTCATCACAAAAATCATAACCCCATGGTGGTTCTGACCATGAAAAAAATATGAGGGATGCTTTTCTTTTTTTTTATTTTTTATTTTATTTTTTAACTTTACAATATTGTGTTGGTTTTGCCATATATCAACGTGAATCCACCACAGGCATACACGTGTTCCCCATGTTGAACCCTCCTCCCTCCTCCCTCCCGTACCATCCCTCTGAGTCGTCCCAGTGCACCAGCCCCAAGCATCCAGTATGGTTCATTGAACCTGGACTGGCGTTTCATATCATATATGAAACGAGGGATGCTTTTCAAAATGCTGAACTAATATTTTTCAAAACTGCCAAGGTCATGAAAACAAGGAGAGGTAGAGAAATTTGTCACAGACCAGAGAATACTGAGAAGATAAAACAACCAAATGCAACATGGTGTCTTGGATTAGAAACAGGAATGCAAAAAGGACATTAATGGAAAAGCTGGTGAAATCCCAATAATCCTGATAATCTGTAAATTACTTAACTGTAATACACCAGTGATAATTTCTTCCTTTTTGTAAGTGTGCCCTAGTCCTATAAGGTGTTACCGTTAAGAGAATCTGAGCAAAGGGTATAGAAATTCAGCATTATATTTGCAACTTTTCTGTAAATCTAAAATTATTCCAAAATAAATATTTTATTTTAAAAATGAAACTTTCATGTGTGGTATTACTCTCATTAAGTAATTTCAAACACAAAGAAAATGTACCAAAGAAGCTGAAATCTTGCTCTTTCCTCTGTAATATCATAATAGAGTGTTTAGTGAAGTTGTGAGGTTTAATCAACTCAAAAAACAACATTATAAAGCTCTTTGAATTGCCAAGATGAAAGGAAATTATATATAAGTATGTAAATAAAGTCTTTGGCCATTCAGAAATGTTCCTAGATATGGGAAGCCTACTCATCAAAGAGATGAGTCTTTGTAAGCTGTTTTCTCTAATCCAAATTCATTCTGCTTATATTTTTGAGTGCATAATGCAGAAAAGACTGACAGAAAATGGAAAACTTCAATCAACTTGATTATTAAAATCATGTATCACACAACCTCAGCCAAAAATAAGAGGAATTTTTCTTGCTATTTCATCTATGAGTTTGCTTTTTAAAGTAGTGAAATTTAGACTGCACGCAGACACAGAAAGGCATTTCCCTATCCATGGGAACACAACAGGAAGCAATTGTAATATGTTATGAGATGAGAGCCATCACATAGTTAGCGGTCCCAAATACACCCCCTCTGAAGAAATGATGCAATGCAGCTGGAGTGGCTGAGTTGCCTTCATAAGGGTTCCACAGTTTCTGACAGGTTTCTCAACCCCCAATACTCAGGGTGTTCAGTGGGTGGTATTTAACAGGGGAGCTCTGTCCTACTTTCTCTGCATGGTGGAGACTCCACACCTGCCTACCAGCTTTGATCCCAGCTTTTGACCTTGCACATCAGCAGGCTCACAATTTTGGTTTTCATTGATGAATAAACTTGAAGCAGATTGGCATGTCTGATACCTGGTTAAACAAAGCCTGAAGTTACAGCCATGCCCAAACTACTCCATTTGGTTTTGTCAGTGCAAACTGAGGGTCAACCTGGTGAACAAAAGTTTCAGGTCCATAACTGACCCATTTGTCCAGGTTTTCTTATTGGTTTCAGCAGAAGGTTGATCCCAAATAATCCAAAATAGAAATACATGGGGAAGCTTTCTTCTCTTGGTTTGAAAATATCTACTTATAAGTCAGTTCAAATAGCAGGTTAAGCATGGGATTTAGAGTTATACTGATCTTCCCGATAACTTTATTAACTAGCTGTGTGACCTTGGGAAGCCAGTTAGCCTCTCTGATCACAATTTTTTTTTCCATAAAATGATAATATAAAAACCAATCTCACATATCTCTGAAGATTGGATAGATTTAAATATGTAAAAGTACTTAGTATGATGCCTGACTCAATAAATCCCCTTTCAACATGAAAATGTTAGAGAGAGTGATTATGTTCCAAGTTACTAGCAAAAAACTAGATAGCCACACTACATAACAGAAATGTATCTGTCTCAATAAAAGAATTAATTAATAGAAAACACTGTTGCCACATTCCTAATTAGTGAAACATAGGAAATTCTTTAAAATGAGGAATTAAATCTGTGCTCCTCCATGCAATCTAAATATCTAAATACTGGCAGTTGAAAAAAAAATCCATTTAGTAATAAAAGTAATTTTTTTGTTTATTTATCTAACAAGTGTCTCCTTTCCCAGGCATTTTGCTGGCCACTGGAAATAGGGAAAAAACAAAACAACTACACACACGCGCGTGCACACACACACACACAAAAACACTGAACAAATAAAGATAAGGAAACTGTCCTCTTGTTGCTTACAGACTAGTGAGGGAGATATTTAGGAACAAATGCACAATTTGAGGCTGAGATAAGGCCCTTAAAAATGTAATGAGTGAGACTGATGGTGCAAAGGATTTCCATGGATAGAGACAATGATTTCCCTGGATAATGGGAAAGGAACAACGATGATGGAAAAGGAGGAGTGTCAGGGTAGGGAATCAGGGACCAACTTACACAGACAGTGTTTACCTATGATGAAATTTCAACTGAGCTGTGATTGGTGTAAACCAGGGTGAGAGGACTTGTTCATGCGCCCCACGAGGGGACGAGCAATGAAGGGAAAGAATGAAAGAGCAGAGAGGAGATATGGTTTTCCCTGTGAAGTGGCTAAATATGTGAGGAGACTGAGTACAACCAGCTGTTTTCATGTAGAACCACATCTGTGACACTGAGGTCAGCCACTGAAAAAGGAATTCAAAGGTAGTTGATCCCAGAACAACATAGATGACCTGCTTTGGAAAATGTAGAATGACTGCAGCTTGCCTGGGCAACAAGAATGTTAGCCATAGGGCTGCACCAAAACCCAAGTTAGGAAGGACAGTTTAAAGACAACAGCCTGAAAAAAGATTTTTCTAAAACAGGACAAATACTTCAAACCTGTGTGAATAATCCTGGAATTTTCAATAAGCCCTGTTGATATAAGGAATGACTCACTCTTGCCAAATAAGTGAAAGAATGAAGTTTTAGAAATGCAATCATCATTCCCCAACTCGAATGGTTTATTTCACAACTTAAAGTTTAACATTAAACAAATACACCTCAAGTCACAATGCAATGATGATTGATGTTTTTCATCAACATCCAATTATCATTCCATCAAGCCCTGTTGCCTGGGCCAAGGAAAACACTGAGTACGCATCTAGAAAGGGTTATTCTCCATACCTTTTCAAAATAACTTGCAGGATATAACTACACTTACTGCATTTCTGACTTGTTAGATCATGTCACAGGGAACCTCGGCGAGTGAGTTTGGGTGTTGTGTTATCACCTGAGCTTTCCAAAGAATATTAATTGCTTTTGCTATTTGAAGTTAAAAGGAGAACACCTTTCATTTATTTGACTTATTCCATTAGAACAACCTGCATCTGTGCATTCTTTGTCTTTTGTTAGCTGTGAAGGCAGCCACTTAGGTATCGAACATGATGTCAGGCTGTGGTGTGAGGTCTCACAAGAGGTGCGGCAAACTGAAGGGATTTCAGAAAAACAAAAGCAAAATAAAAACATCCCTTTGACAGGGCTTCAAAGGAGGCCATCACATTCAGGAACAGCTCTTCGGAAAAAAAAAAAAAAGCACAATCACTTCCCATTTTGTTTTGAGCTCAGCCGGTGGTTCAAAAGAGGAGTGATGGATGGCTCAGAGACTGTTGTCACTGTCGTAAAAACGCCCCGTGTTCACAGGGAGGCCTTTTGTCCCAACACACTTAGCAGGCAGCTCCCTCAAAGAAGCAAGAAGCTTTCTCGCCACTTCTCAAACGACTCTCCTCTGGGGAGGCAGCAACAGCTGCTTCACCCTCGGCAGTTCCTTGCCAAGGAAGACAACACATCTTTTCCATCTGAAGCTGCAGGAAGGGCTGAGCACTGAAATGTAATTAATTGCTCAAATTGGAATTTGGCCAGAACCCCAAGGGCTAACAATGCACACTTACGGAGGAGGAAAGAAAAGGCTTTAATGAACTTAGAAAGAAGAGATCTAAAAATTATATCAAAAGAGACAATAAAATATATCTCATCATGGCACTGCAGCAGGGAATAACTTGGATGGGACAAAAGAGGAATGAGAGCTGAGTCTTTGGCAATTCTGGCTCTCCAGAGTGTGAATAAAATCAGTAAGATGATTTTGCCCCACTTCTAAGAACTTGCCTCACACCAGAATGATAATTAAGGAGAAGATCTGGCTTGACTTTATTATTTTTTTAATCGTAACCTCAGTGAAATATAGGCATACATGATCAGTCACTAAGTCGTGTCCACCTCTTGGCAAACCGATGGACTGTAGCTTGTCAGGCTCCTCTGTTCATGGAACTTTCTAGGCAAGAATACTGGGGTGGATTGGCCATTTTCTTCTCCAGGGAATCTTCTTGACTCAGGGATCAAACCAGCATCTCCTGTTTTGGCAGGTGGATTCCTTACCATTGAGCCACCTGGGAAGCCCCCGTAAAAATGGATACACTCTTATTAAGAACATGAGTTCCTATGTAAGTGTTCTATTCCAAAGCTTATGCAGAGAGGCACTCAAGGGCCTGATCCCCAGCCCTCACCAGGTTCTCCTCACCTGTTCTCAGAGTCGCACTGTGTGTGGCACATGAGAAGCCAGGGAAGGGGGCCCCCAGCCATGGAAATTCAAATTCAACTCAATTCAGCCAATATCTGGGGGCAAGTGGGAGTGGGAGCTAAGAGTTGCAGGACATCACAGACAAAAGATGTGAATGTGCCACTCTGAGCTTGGAGGAGGTGGAAAGAAAAGACACAGCTGGTCTTTGACTTGAAATCCAGAGTATGAGAGGGGAATCAAAGCTGAGAGCAGTGACTGCTTCAAAGAAATGGGCTCAGAACTTAAGGTTGTCAGCAAGGGAGGGATGAGGGGAAGGGACAGTTAGAGAGTTTGGGATGGACATGTACACACTGCTATATTTACAATGGGTAACCAACAAGGTCCTACTGGGAACACAGGGAATCTACTCAATGTTAAGTGGCAGCCTAGATGGGAGAGGAGTTGCGGGGGAGAATGGATACATGTATATGACTGAGTCCCTCTGCTGTCCACCTGAAGTTATCACAACATTGTTAATCAGCTATACTCCAATATGAAATACCAAGTTTTAAAGAAAAAGAAGTGGGCTCGGAAAGCACGGCCAAATGCACCAGACATGGCACACAAAGTTCGGAAATGGTGTTTAGAGCTGGGCAGGACACAATATCTGCCCAGTGGTAGACTGACTTCCCAGTGGGTGGTCATCACCTATGGCACAAGATCTGGGGCTGGAGATAGTTAGCAGGCAAGAACCCTGGAGGTCATCATTCAGTCCTTCAACAAATACACATTGGGCATCTACTATGGTACAGACGCTGTGCTTGATGTGGGGGTTTAAGGGCTCAATCTGACAGATAGAGCCATCTGGGAAGTCACAGGCGACAGTAAATCAGCGAGGGATCTAGATTCTTGGGCCAAAAGCTAGTTCTCCTTAGCAGGGGTAGAGGCCACCTTTCAGATGAGAGGTCCCCATTCTAAACAGTGACAGATTACAAATAAGTACCTAGGAAATATGAAAATCAGAGTCTGTAGACATATATTTTTATAAATAGGTTTCACAGAGCCATCCAATACCTTTGTACAGGCAAAGAGGCCAAAGAGGAAATCTTTATTTTGCCCAATGAACTTATGTGATTTCATTTGGTCTCCTTGTCAACAAATCTATTTTGTCCTGGTTGAAGAATAAACTGTCTCATGTACAGATTAAGATATAAAAATAATATGCCCTAAGTTTACCATTCACAAACATCTACTTCTGCTTTACTGACTATGCTAAGCCTTTGACTGTGTGGATCACAACAAACTGTGAAAAATTCTGAAAGAGATGGGAATGCCAGACCACCTGACCTGCCTCCTGAGAAATCTGTATGCAGGTCAAGAAGCAACAGTTAGAACTGGACATGGAACAATAGGCTGGTTCCAAATCAGGAAAGGAGTATGTCAAGGCTGTATATTGTCACCCTGCTTATTTAACTTATATGCAGAGTACATCATGAGAAACGCTGGGCTAGATGAAGCACATGCTGGAATCAAGATTGCTGGGAGAAATATCAATCACCTCAGATATGCAGATGACACCACCCTTATGGCAGAAAGTGAAGAAGAACTAAAGAGCCTCTTAATGAAAGTGAAAGACGAGAGTGAATAAGTTGGCTTAAAGCTCAACATTCAGAAAACTAAGATCATGGCATCTGGTCCCATCACTTCATGGCAAATGGAAGATGGGGAAACAATGAAAACAGTGAGAGACTTTATTTTTGGGGGCTCCAAAATCACTGCAGATGGTGACTGCAGCCATGAAATTAAAAGACGCTTGCTCCTTGGAAGAAAAGTTATGACCAACCTAGATAGCATATTAAAAAGCAGAGACATTACTTTGTCAACTAAAGTCCATCTACTCAAAACTTTGGTTTTTCCAGTAGTCATGTAATGGATGTGAGAGTTGGACTATAAAGAAAGCTGAGTGTGAAAGAATTGATGCTTTTGAACTGTGGTGTTGGAGAAGACTCTTGGCTGTTCCTTGAACTGAAAGGAGATCCAACCAGTCCACCCTGAAGGGAATCAGCTCTGAATATTCATTGGAAGGACTGATGCTGAAGCTGAAACTCCAATACTTTGGCCACCTGATGTGAAGAACTGACTCATCTGAAAAGACCCTGATGCTGGGAAAGATTGAAGGCAGGAGGAGAAGGGGATGACAGAGGATAAGATGGTTGGATGACATCACTGACTCAATGGATATGAGTTTGAGGAAACTCAGGGAGTTGGTGATCGACAGGGAAGCCTGGAGTGCTGCAGTCCATGGGGTCACAAAGAGTTGGACAGACTGAGCAACTGAACTGAACTGAACTGAACTGATACTTTATTTATTAATGTTCAAAGTACTATGTCAGGTCCTCCCATGCCAAAATACAGATAATACAAATCCTGCCCTCAAAAAACTTGCAATTAATTGGAGAGGACAGACAAGTAAACCAGCTGTTATGAAACAATAATGTGAATGCCTTAACTACCTCTTACACCTTCACCTGCACCTTACTAGGATTCTGGTCCAGTGGACCCGGGATGGACTTTGGGTTATCGAGAGCTCAATGCCAGGAAATTACTATAATAGAGATGAAATGAAGCAGAAAGGTCCACTTCAGAGGCAAAATGCTAATGCAGAGGCAAGACGTCCAAAGCCTGCACTACTGGGTGGACCTGGAATGAAGTGGGGGCTGAAAGAGAGAATTCTGTATGATACTACAAAGAGAAAGCACTGCTCCAAAGATGAAAATGTGGCCGATTGATCTGGCTTTAGATGGAGAAGGAGGCTAAGCAAGTTTCAGAAAGTCAAAATAGGATAATATAAAAGGCAAATGCACAAAGCCCCGAGAACAGAGAGGGTGAGCAGGGGGTCTCATCTATGGTGCAGCAGAGATGGAGAGAGTGGGTTTGAGGAGGAATTAACAGAAGGAAGGATGGTGATGTGATTTTCTAAGAATGAGCAGGAGTTAACCAGATGCAGGAAGAAAAGAACATGCCAGGGAGAGACAACCCCACCCCCACCCCAAGAGAGACATAGCTGTTTCTGAGACCTTGTCCCAGTTGGCTTGATGGCTAGGTTTCTATGGAGCAGCTGCAGGAGACGAGGTTAAACTGGAAGACAGGAGTCAGACAAATGTTATTTTCGTCTTAACTCCTAATGGAGTAGATACAGGAGAAAATGTTCCCGTTTACATTCTATGGATAGCTGATCTACAAATCATAAACTTATAGACTCAGGGACATTATAGAAACTACCCAAATAAAGATAATTTTTATTGACTCCTTCAAAAATTAGTTTCTATTTACCCTACCTTAAGTCAACTAGAAGTATTTGTGATGTGCTAACAGTATGGGGTCGCACAGAGTAGGACACGACTGATGCAACTTGGCAGCAGTAGCAGCAGCAACAGTTCAATTTCTTTGTCCTTTCTTAGGAAAAAACTAAATCTGCTTTGTTCAGTTAAAAATTATCATGTCCCCTGATGAAATTACAGCCCCTTAGAAGATCCCAGTACTTAATCACTGTTAAATATAAATGTAACTGCTGATGGCTTAAGTTGCATAGCTTTTATTTTCAGGCCTTCAACCTCTCCTATATTTATTTTCTCAGATTTCTTGATTTAAAAAGTACATGAGATAGATTCAGTCATTAGGCACAAATTAAAGACTCGCCACAGATACCTCAGTCCTTTGTAGGCTAAAATGCTATTGCCGGCTATTTATGGGATTAATCTTTATTTTTTTTTAATTTTATTTTATTTTTAAACTTTACATAATTGTATTAGTTTTGCCAAATATCAAAATGAATCCATCACAGGTATACATGTGCTCCCCATCCTGAACCCTCCTCCCTCCTCCCTCCCCATACCATCCCTCTGGGTCGTCCCAGTGCACTAGCCCCAAGCATCCAGTATCGTACATTGAACCTGGACTGGCATCTCGTTTCATACATGATATTTTACATGTTTCAACAATCTTTAAACTCAACAATCTAACATCAAGTGGCACTTGGTTTCTATGCCATTGTTTAAACAGTTATTTGGGTGTTTATTGCAGTGGTAATGTGTAAAATACTGTTCTTAATTATAAAAATCCTAACTTTGGATCAATCTATCCCCAGATAACATTATTTTCATCTTTATGCACATTCTTTAAAATGTTACCAAATGAGCAATCACATAAATAATGGATTAAACTTTTGGAACAAGTAGCTGGGATCATTCGGTGCTAATAGCCAAGGCAGAAGTTTGTGTTCTGCAAAGCAGGAAACCGTGAGCACTCTCATCAAATCTATTTATTGTTCAGCTTAGTTCATAGTCTTTATTCTGGGTGAATTAATAGTAATCCTTTAGAATCACAGAGAACCTTTCTTACGAGAATACAAAGCATTCTCTCATACCTTCTCTAATTCATTTTGCAACATCCCCATAAAGCAGGAAGGGTCAGGTATTCAGACAGGAAACCAAAGCAGACGCTAAATGACTTTCCCCAGGACATATGGTTAGCCACAGACAGAGCCGTAACAAGAATGCGAGTCCCTTGACATCAAGGTCAGCGTGGATGCCATTGGAGTGGTGGTTCTCAAAGGATGATCTGTGAAGGCTCTCAGCTTATCCACAGGCTGGGGGCTATGAAGTCAAAAACATCTGCACTCACTGTTACTGTCAGTTCTATATAATGAACGTCTGGGATGTGACAATAGCTGAAATGTGGTCGTTGGTGTGAGGACTCCTGTCTTTAGAAAAACATAAAACAGTCCTCTCGCTAAACCCTTCTTCTTGGGCTACTATCCTAATATTCAATTTCACTCCTTTCCCCCTTTCCTTCTCTCCTTCCTTCCTTTTTTTTTGTCCATCAAGAACAGGACCGAGACACACAGGCTGCAATCCTGGCACATCTTCAAACTAATAATTTAAATCTTTATTCAATATTTTAGTGTGAAATGGGAGACACTGATTTATTATTACTAAAAATACTCTAGAAAAACAGATACAATTAATAATTCAAATTAACTGACTGACATTGGTTTCATTCTTGTGCTCTGGTCCTATTTTTGTAATAATTTTCCAAATCTAATTACTGCTTGGGAAATATATGAAAGAATTTGAAATGTAACCAATAAACCAAATCACTTGCTCCCAGTAAACAGTACCACACCCATACATTATTCAGGTTCAGAATTCAGCTGACTGTAACTGCTGAATTCAGAGACCACTCAACTTTCATATGTGTGCTGTAAAAGTGCTAAACACACACCACACCAGAGACTGATTAGCACATACAAGGGAAAGTTCTAATTTTTCCCTTTTCACTGGAAGGCACTCTGTTGAGAGGAGAATGGGACCAAGTTTTCATTTTTCTCATTCTGTAAAGTGCCCTGAGTAGAGCCTTGTAATCACTAGCACCATATTTCTGACTGTTTCCCCAGATTTTTCATTTGCAGCCCTAAACTTTCTCAGAGCTCCAGGCTCACTTTCTAATTACCTGATTGCAAAATCCATGTGGAGTCCACTTCTCTACGTCAAACTCCATAGGTCCAAATCAACTCAACATTTCTCCTCCAAAATTCTCCAATTTATGTCTTGAGACTCAAAAAAAAAACAAAAACAAAAACAAAAAAAACCCAACTTCCTTTCAGGGAAACCTTCTTCTGCATCTCTACAGTCTCTAACTTTCATTTGTTGACTCATTCATTCAATAGCCCTTTAAGGAGTCCCTAAGCACTATTCTGGGCACTAGGAAACCAGAAACCCTTAGGAAATTACTTAATGAACAATCATAGTCATAACTTCCCAATTATAATTATTACAGTGCTACACCCTATCTCTGCTACCTCTTCCCTGAACATATGCCAAAATCCTTTCCAGGTCCCTTTTCTTCTCCCCCAGATCTACATCTATCCTATTCCTCCCCTTTAATCTAGCCTATTGCTTTATAGCCAGATTACTTTTCTAAAAATTCTCTTCTCAAAAGCAGTCTGTGAATTCCCATAGCCAATGGAATACCCCACATCAGGGTCCTTGGCAATCCAGGCAAAATGTTGTAGAGAACAGTCTTCCCCTTAGTGTGGGGACCAGGGTTCAAGACTGACCCCCACTGCTAATGCGAGGGTGACAGAGCCATTTGCTACCCCTGTACCTCAGTCACCTCACTTGTAAATGAGATCAGATTAAAAATGTATTCATGTCTAAAATCCTTTCCTTTCAACTTCTGAAACATTGAGATTCAGTCGATAAGATGTACTCCAGCTAACAGACACCCTGCTTTTCCCACATAGGTCTGTTCCTCTGCCCCAGTGTCCTGACTCAAATACCCATCTTTACTCTCCCTCTTCTTTCCCATTAAAAGCCATGAGCAGCCTTTATAGGTTTGTTTGACTATCACCTTTTAATTCATTGACTAGGCATAAGATCCTCATTTGAAACTCTCCTATAACATTACACACCACTTTCTTAAATCAAATATCCTATACTTAAAGTGACTTCAAAATTCACACACTATAAGTCAGATGTAAAGAAAGGCAACCGCATCACAAGCCTCTAAGTCTCTGAATAAAAATGGAAAAAATACCTAATCTGAGTAAGAGAGTCAATTTTTGTTTAAGGCTTATTCTCTTGCAATTTAACTAGGTCTGTTTGGGGTACATGTTTTCACAGTCATCTCACACCACTATATCTTCTCTTTTCTCTCCCCAAAACTTCTGAGCAACAAGAGATCCCTAGGAAACACCATGGCAGCAGGGACGGGAGAGCCACTCGTGCAGTCCTCACTCCTCACTGAGCCGTGTCACCTCACCTGGCCATTGAATGAAGTCCTCTTTCCCTCTGCATCTCATGGCACTCACTTGGCCTAGATGCATCTGCTACTGATGCCCACAGTGCCCACCATGGATCCTGACATTTAACATTGCCCATTTGACCTTGTCCAGCCCTGACATTAGTTGTCCTTGGTTCCCCTTCCTGAACCTGGGCATTTCTGCATCTCCCCATGGCACACATGGGCTGCAGGCTGCAGGCAACCAGAGGTGGGAGGGGCTCCATAGCAAGGACTTTATAGATTGAACACACACACACACACACACACACAATCATTTCTGCTCTATTGGATTTGTTCCACTTCATTGTGGGATAAGAGTTGCAGAGCAGCAAAAATTCATAGACATGAAAATTATCTGATTACTCCACTCATTCTCCTTTATGTTTACTTATTTGAGACTATGCTTTATTCTCCCTACTAGAAGAAACCTGTGTTCAAATTGTAGTTTACTCTTCTCTTTATGCTACTCAATAAATTAGCCTTAGAAATTTGCAAATCATCTGCATATTACTCAATCAATCCATTAGATGTTGATTTCTCAAAGAGAGCAGGATTAAGAAAATGGAGTTAAATTCTTTCTATGTTTTACAGCTAGGAATTGTGACTACCACAGAAGACCAATTTGAAAATTAGAAGAAATTTCACTAAAGTGAATGAATTACCATGTTTACATTATATGTGGGATTTAAAAGCCTTACATCATATTTACAAAAGCATCATATCCAAACCTGAGAAGGTTTATCAGTTATTATTTGTATGCTAGTTACAGAAAAATGTGCTACCTAGTTTTGTACAAAATGGCTCTTACTGTCTCATGCAACAAGCAGTATTGTGATGGCAGTCCATGGAGGATATGCCAGCTCAGGGACAGAAACCAGGAACCAGGTGTTTTTATTCTCCAACATCAGTATCCTTGTTACTTCCTCAGAGTTGCATCAAGGATGCTACACTTTCAGGCATCTTTTCTTCATCCTAAACAAGAAAAGGATAAAGGATTCTCCCCCTAGAAAATATTCACCTTTTTATTCAGGAAAAAATTGTTCTTCCTAGATTGCAACTGAGCAGGACTCTATGGGGCCTTCCCAGGACAGGACCACACTCCCATATCTTCCTCTTGCCTCTATTTTTGTTGTTGTTGTTGTTGTTTATTTATTTATTTATCTATTGGCTGCATCTGGTCTTAGTTGCAGCACATGGGATCTTTGTTGCAGTGCATGGACTCTCTAGTTGGTACGCATAGGCTTAGTTGTCCTGAGGCTTGTGGGATCTCGGTTCCCCAACAAGGGATTGAACCAAAGTCCCCTGCACTGCAAGGCAGATTCTTAACCACTGGACTGATAACCAGGGAAGTCCCCACAAGCCTTTTCTTTGTAGAAAATGTTTAGCCTCCTAGGCCTTCCCTGACTTACAAATGTAATCAGAGAAGTAAGAAAACACAGACACAAAGGAAAACAGTCAAGCAAGACAAAATAATAATAGCTTAGCCATTAAACAAAGTCAAAGAATTTAGTGCCTTCTCAAGGGCTATAGATAATATTCTGAGCTATATCCTTGAGCTGTTTTTCAGATACCAAACCTCCCTAGATGGAAGAAGTTAACTGTAAATTAACCAAAAGCAAGTAGACCCCAAACCAGTTGAAGCCAGAAGGTTGATGATGTTGACTCCTGAAATACCACTCTGTTACCACATCACCAACCAATCAGAAGCTGATCACAAACTCCATAAACCCTCTCCCTCACTCTGTTTTAAAATCCTTTTCCTGAAAGCCATCTAGGAATTCAGGCCTTTTGAGCATGAGCTTCCTGGACTCCTTGCTTGGCTCTTGCAGTAAATGCTGCAATTTCCTCTCCCACAACCTGATGTCAGTGAACTGGCTCTAATGCACACAGGTGAGCAGACCCAAGTTTGGCTTGGTAATAAGACTTCTACCTACATATCATTACATATCATTACCTAAGAATATTCTTCAAGTCCTTTCCATCTCCCCATAACTGAAAGAAAGTCAGGGACACTGAGTGCTTATTTTTTTTTTGCCTTGAAAGAAAATACAGAAGAAAAGAAGGTTGTGAAGCAAGAGGCTGACTAGTTTTTGTAGTGGTCTAAACATATCTAAAATAAGGTGCTCAATTTTGAGTACCATCTTTAACAAGAAACAGATGACACATGATTTCTCTCGCTGAAGAGAGAAATATTCAGCCTGAGGAACAGGAAACTGCATAAAATAACAATGTCTGTCTTAAAATATTTGCAGGGCTATTATGAGAAGAAGGAGACTTCTTTTGTGCTGCCCAAAAAGACAGATCCAGAATCAATGGGTGGTTCTTACTGAGGAACATTTCTTACTTTACCTTAGTCAGAGCACATTTGTTTTCAAGAAAACAAACCTGATCAAATATTGACCTTTGAACAACATGTGTTTGAACTGCACAGGTCCACTTACATGTAGATTTTTATTGTTGCCAAGTCTAACTGATTTACAATATTATATTAATTTCAGGTGTGCAACACAGTGATTCAGTATTTTTACAGACTAACAGTTTTTTTTTTTTTTTCAACAGTAAATTCTATAGTGCTACAGGATCCAATATTGTTTGAATCTGAGGTTGCAGAACCACAGATACAAAGGAACCGCTTCTATGGAGGAACATATACAAAGGGCCAACTATAAATTACAAGTAGATTATGCAGATTTTCAACAGCCTAGAAGGTAAGTGCCCCTGACTCCCACACTGTTCTAGGATTAACTTAGCTAATGAAGAGAACACAGAGTAATATCATGGAGTAGGAGGTACAGCAGGTAACACAGAACCTCAAAGCCATCAGGCAGCATCTCTTTCTCCCCTTCCCTCCCTTCTCCTCCCCATTCTTTTCTTGTCATCCTTCCCCTCTGTCTCTCTGTGTCTCTGTTTCTTTCTGTCTCTCTTCTCATCTCTCTCATGAGCACATGGCCTTTCATATCTGCACCATTTTGCACAGCTTCAATGTTTCTGTCTCTCTGCACAGCACACGAGTTCTCTGTGAAACGCATTCCTTGTTCGTGGTCTACCTCATGTATTCCCAAAGGATGAATTCCTGTAGTTTAAAAAGTTGGTTTCTGGTCTCAACTTTAAATTTCTAAGAGTAAACTATCTCACTGAACCAGCAAATCCATATGTCTACTCCTGGTTGTATTAGATGTAATCAAGAAAAATAAGGATCCATGGGACTTAGGGCTAGCCTTACTTACATTGTGACAAGGCAAATTCTCTAAGAAGACTTGGAGATAGAAAAGAAATCACAGACAGGTTGAGTAAATATTCCCGAGTCTGCCCTCCATCATTCATCTTCCTCTCTACTGTCAAATGAATCTTTCGGAAAGACAGTTTCGTTTACATCACATATCCACCTATTCACAAACTTTCCATGACTAGACTGTCTACAAAATATTTCTTGGCACTCAAGGTCCTTGATGATATGGTCCTGATGCACTTTCTAATCTGACTTTTTATTTCTCTGCTCTCTTGCTCTATTCAAATACAGAGGATTCTTCTATCCTTTCCCCTGAACTTGAGTGAACACACATGCAGTTTTCTGGAACAGTCCCATCCCATTTTGGCCTGTTGCTTAAGTACAATGATTAGAAGTGTACCATTTATACTCTCCAATATGTCCTGATTTAGATAAAGGAATGGTCCTTCTATCTAGAGTTCCATCCCCTCAGCAACTTTAAGTTGCCAAAGCTTCACTATTACTAAACATCCAGGAAAAATGCCAACTTACTTTTCCATAAAGCCTTCTCCAACCTAATAAGGTCAAAATAATGCCTCCTTCCTCTTAACTTCTACTGTATTTTATTTGCTTCTTCTCTTTATTATCCATGACACTTGCTGTATTTTATCATAATTGAAACTTTTGATTGTCCTTGTGCTCACTTGGAGGACCCAGATGAATAATTATACAATTAGCTTGCTTTGGTTAGATGTAAAATTGAGAAATGTGTTCAGCTGACCTAGGTGGTTTATCATACTGCAGAAATGCACTTGGAAAGCACCAAGAAAACAAAGCTGCATGGATCAGTGAAATCGACTGGCTGGCTGCCAAGTTGCTTCAGTCGTGTCTGACTCTTTGAAACCCTGCAATGGCAACCCACTCCAGTACTCTCGTCTGGAAAATTCCATGGACGGAGGAGCCTGGTAGGCCGCAGTTCATGGGGTCGCTAAGAGTCGGACACGACTGAGCGACTTCACTTTCACTTTTCACTTTCATGCATTGGAGAAGGAAATGGCAACCCACTCCAGTGTTCTTGCCTGGAGAATCCCAGGGACGGGGGAGCCTGGTGGGCTGCCGTCTATGGGGTCACACAGAGTTGGACACGACTGACGCGACTTAGCAGCAGCAGCAAACTGTAGCCCACGTTCTTCTGCCCATGGAATTCTCCAGACAAGAATACTGGAGTGGGTTGCCATCTCCTTCTCCAGGGGATCCAACCAACCCAGAGATCAAAGAGGTATCTCTAGTGCCACCAATCAACTAAGAGTCAACTTTTAACATTAACTCAGTGGCTGTTCTAGGAAACTGAAACAAAATCCCTTTGTTGTGGGTGTTACCTTCACTGTCAAGTTTCAATTAGTTTCAGAGAATGGCTGATATATCAACTAACAACAGAAGTGGAGGGTTTAGCATAATGGCACTTATGAATGCACCTCTTGTTCTCAACCACTTCGGATTCTCTCACCTTATTTTGAAATCCCCTTCCTAGTGCCTGGTGGTAAAATCATAGAGTCAGACTCTCAGAGCAGACAAGCCTAGGTCAAATCTCAGCTTTGTCACCTCTAGCTCCGTGTCTGGGGCCAGTTACTCATTCTCTGGAAGCCTTGGTTTCCCCACCCATAAAATAAAATCTAGCAACGCAGACTCCATAGTGTAGTTTTGAGGACCAAAAGAGATAACTTGTGTAATCTGTTTTGCTCAGATTCTATAATTATACATTTTCATTTTAAATTAATTTTTATTGCAGTATAGTTGCTTTACCATGGTATGTTAGTTTCTACTATACAGCAACATGAATCAGCCATACATATACATATATCCCCTTCCTTCTGGATTTCTTTCCCGTTTAGGTCACCACACAGCACTGAGTAGAGTTCCCTGTGCGATACAGCAGGTTCTCATTAGTTATCTGTTTTACATATAGCAGTACACTACTATATGTCAATCCTAATCTCCCAATTCCTCCCACCCTCTTTTCCCCACTTTATATCCATACATTTGTTCTCTACATCTGTTATGGTTCACAGTCTGAAAATGTATCCCTGAGTGCCTATGGAATCTGACCAGGACATCATAAAATTACGTATACATCAAGCACTGCGGACAGTTGGAGTAAATAATATGTCTCACATACACAAGTGCCATTACTTTT
Organism: Bos mutus; assembly: GCF_027580195.1. Lineage (NCBI taxonomy): Eukaryota > Metazoa > Chordata > Mammalia > Artiodactyla > Bovidae > Bos > Bos mutus. Next base: position 17,930,034 of record NC_091621.1, on the reverse strand, counting down.
GAAATATTAGAATTGATACCATAAGAAATAATCTAAAGTATTTTGAATTCAGAAATTGTTATTTTCTGTATCAGTAGAGAACTGTTAACTGATCCAGTTAACTGGATCAGATGATAGGACATGAGATTTTTAAATGTTAAAAGTGACTCCATATTTGAAAAGAGGAGTAGTTCCTGCATTCACCATAAAGGCTTTCCAATTTCTGATGGAATTCCAGATGGACCCTTTCAAAGGGTAACATTCCATTTCGCCAGGTCTCTATGACCAGCTATACTCCATGACATAACATACCTGGCTCCACCAGCTTCTGCAGGGCTGGGCCTGCGTGCCGAGCTTGGGCCAGCACCTGTATGAGGCTAAGTGTTCTGGAATCTTACACTGGATGTGAGGGTGGGGGATTACTTGTCCTTGAATTGTGAGACAGGAACTAAAAATGTAATCAGGCAAAGAGCCTCTAGGAAGCGCCTATCAAATTCCCAGATGTTTATGCAAATGTGTTAACAAATAAAAGTTGTTGGTCAGGAAGGGAAAGTTCAGGTACAAACGTAGGGAGACGCAGCTTAGGGGACCCAGGAAAGGCAATATTCAAAGTAGAGGCCCTGGTAAGCAGACATGTGTCTCAAATCTCCAGTGGAGGTCAGAGCATAGAAAATCCAAATGGGCAAGTGAACACAGCTCCACTATTCACAGTGGTTCGATGCACGATACTGGATGCTTGGGGCTAGTGCACTGGGACGACCCAGAGGGATGGTGTGGGGAGTGAGGAGGGAGGAGGGTTCGGGATGGGGAACACATGTATACCTGTGGCAGATTCATTTTGATATTTGGCAAAACTAATACAATTATGTAAAGTTTAAAAATAAAATAAAACTTAAAAAAAATAAATAAAATTTAAAAAATAATAAAATAAAAACTAAAAAAAAAAAAAAAAAAACTCCTAGAATGAATTAGCAAGGTCACAGGATGCTAGCTAAAAATTAACTGTACTAATGGGTAGTCATCTATACTAGCAATAAATATGGATGCTGAAAATTAAGACATGGTACCACTAACAATGGCTCAAAAAATGAATGCTGAGGTTTAAATCTAACAAAACACGTAGCAAATGTATCTGCCCAAAATTACAAAACCTTTGCTGAAGGAAATAAAATATTTAAATAAACAAAAACAAAAAAAAAAGAAAATCCAAACAGGCAAGTGAACACAGCTCCACTATTCACGGTATCACTTTTTCATGTAAACATAGTATGTCTTCAACTTGAGTGTAAGTATTTTATGTACAAAAGTAAAATCTGACTCAAATTTACATCCTGTGTAATGTCTAGAAGAATATCTTGCACATATCGGATGCCCAAGAGATATTGCCTAGTTAGCACTGCTGGCCTTGGAAAAGACTCCCCTAATGATACACAATACACTCCTGGGGGTATTTAAGTGATGTCTCATTAACAATTGTGTACTGAAAATTAGAAAATGTTTAGTAAGACATCTATGAGTGAGGCCATAGAAGACTAGGATGTGAAGACATACAAAATTGCTTCTAAATTCAAGCATCAATGATTCTATCTTCTGAAGTTAACATCTATAGTTCTTCGATAATGAAAATTTTTACTCTGAGTGATTTAAAGGATAGTGGTCTAATATCCCTAGAGGAGGGCATGGCAACCCACTCCAGTATTCTTGCCTAGAGAATCCCATGGACAGAGGAACCTGGCTGGCTGCAGTGCATAGGGTTGCATAGAGTTGGACATGACTGAAGTGACTTAGCATGCATGCACACGGTCTTGAAAATAAAATTCAAGAAATATTTTGTCTGATGGAAGCATTTTAAAAAATTTCATATGGATTTTAAAAAATTGTATAATTGCAAATGTTCATTAGGATATAATTAAATAGTCCTCTTACCCTACTTACTAGTATGTGCCAGGTTGTCATAATTATATGAGTAATTATGAAAGGAAAACATATTCCTTCAAAATCAAATTCACTTTATTCCTTTTAGAAAACTGCCTTGGCAAATCTATTGCAATTATTATAGATGTAGAGAAGCTCTACTTTGGGGGAAAGACATTAAAATAGAGCACAGAGAAAAGAAAGAAAATCACATAATAGGTGGAAATATTATGTAATAATACTCCATACATGAAAATGCCTGTTCTCATTTCCACTGAAATAATAGAAGAACACAATAAAATTTGTTCACCATCCATGGAGGTCCAAGTGTTAGAAGATGTTTTATGTACTTTGTCTTTTTATTGTACATCTGATTTTAGTACCTCTGGTTAGTTTATGGCTCTGCTTCAAGTTTACTTTATGGAGATTAATGCAATTTATACAGTATATTTTATTTTATGATATACTTAACAATAAGTGGATAGTAATTAAGGCTGTGTGAGATCGAGGAAAAATGCCCAGAAACTAAATACCTTTTTAAAAAAATGTGCTCTTTGAGTTTAATAGCATTTGAACTAGTTAAATAGCTTAAATTAAATTAAAGTTAATAGAGCTTAATTAAAGTTATAGTCAAAAGAGAAATATTCTATCATAGAAAAAGAAAGTTGTTCTGGACGTTTTTCTCTTGATTTTGAATAAATAAACAGCTTTTGATTATTAGGAGTCTTCAGGATTACCATACAAAGGGTCATGAATTAACTACAATGTGTGAGAACTCAGGAGTATTCCATTTCCACAAGTAAAACTTCTTACAGAAAACTCCAGTGTAGTTGTACAAAAATTGTTAGAACATCAAGCCAACCGAAATTCTACTACATTCCACATTCAAACGTGGAGGAAAAATGATTGACATAAAATGAAACGGTGAGAGACTTTCCTGGTGGCCCAGCAGCTAAGACTGTGTGCCTCTAATGCCAGGGACCCAGATTCAATTCCTGGTCAGGGAACTAGATCCCTAACTAGATCCCTTTAGCCACAGCTAAAGATCCTGCATGCTGCAGTGAAGATCCTGAGTGTTGCAACTAAGACTTGGCACAGCCAAATAAATAAATAAATACTGCTTTAACAGTATTTCCATAGGTAGAGTAGATCCTGGAAGTCACAGTTCTCTTCAGAATGGAGTCTATCTGTCCAGCAACTATGGCTTTCAGCATTGTGGAAAGATCTCATGTGCCACAACAAAGACCTGGCACAGCCAAATAAATAAATCAATAAAAGTAAATATGTCTTAAAAAGAAAGGAAAAAAGAAATGTGGCTAGTATGAGTGAGGAAGTAAACTTTAAGTACACATATACATGGGCTTCCTTGGTGGCTCAATAGTAAAGAACCCGCCTGCAATGCAGGAGCCAAAGGAAACACACGTTTGATCCCTGGGTCAGGAAGATCCCCTGGAGGAGGGCATGGCAACCCACTCCAGTGTTCGTGCCTGGAGAATTCCATGAACAGAGGAGCGTTGCGGGCTACAGACCATAAGGTTGCAAAGAATCAGACATGACTGAGGCGATTTAGCACTCACAGCACATACATACATACATAAATAAATAAACAAGGTAGAAATAGAGAATTGTCTCTCTGGCCAATCTCGTGCATATGGAACCTCAGAGATGATTTTTCCTAAATTAGACAAGTGAAGACTTGTTTAGGGTTTTTGTTTAGGTTTAAATTGTACGATGGTGGACTAAGCTCTTGCACTGGACTGTGGCCTGCTTCTAAAAGGCAGGATCAGGAGAGGAGTTGGATGAGAAAGTAGAAGGCTAGCAGAACTTCAAAAGCCAGCAGAACCTGACTGATGGCACCAGCCTGACTTCCAATAGGGCCAGTCTTTACACCATCACATACATTGTCAGGCTCTTTGTGTTTACTTGTATTAATATATGGTTTTTTTCCAGATGCATAGACTGGAATATAGTATGGGGCCAAATACCCATTTCCATTCCCTCAATAAATCAAATTCTAATGCTTTTGAAAAATAAATTCTAAATATCTAAAGCAACAACATGGATTTAATGTTTTAAATGCTATTTCACTGAAGTTTATCTTTATCCTTATAGGTAAAATGTAGAATTTTTTAAATGAAAATAAGCCCCAAATTAGCCCCACATAGAACAACTTTGGAAAAGAAAAAAAGAAAGCCTGTAAAACAGAAGAATAAGGACTATTCAGCTACAAACTGAACTCTTTTTCTTTTCCCCTCTTGGCTTAGATGAAATGAAGCTGGAGTGATGTTAATATACATTGTCATTTCCATGAAAGAGTAAAGGAATGATATAAAGTCTAATCCTCTATGCATGGAAGCCAAACTATTTAATTCTGCTTTTGATTCTGGCTTGTTTATAAATGTATCTCAAATTTTCTTTTGTAATCATTAGTACAGAAAATGTTGCATAGCATTTGGCACAATGCAGCTGCTGAATAATGAATGAAAGAGTTAATTAATTAGTGAAAGAATATACATTTCAGATGCCTTTACTCATTTGCTTAACTAAGATCCCAATCAAAACCAAAAGCCTCTTTTGTGTTATCTTGTGAATATTATAAAAGAGCAATTCTCCCATTGCACAAAAGTTAAAGGACTGACTTCTTTTTAATCAACTGAAATCCCCATCATTATTCTTAAATTTTAAAAAAGAGTTTTAAAATAATTCCTTCAATTACTTTAGAAGGAAAACCACAATTTCAAATGTGATTTTTCTAGTCACTTAGGTTCTTGATATTATTCATTGCTCACTTTTTCTGTAAAATGAATGATGATTAATGTATCTTATTAATGTATCCAAGTCACTCTGAGTGGTCTACTAGAGAATACAAAACATGAAGGAATATGATATATTATACTTCTGATTAGTTTTGTGTACTTTGGCAAGTCATTTATACTACTTGGATCTTAGTTTCCTCATTGGTAAAAGCTTTACTCAAGGGTTGTGAGGACAAATAAGGTATGAATGTATTATAAGGTTTGATATCAATGTAAGATGTTTCTGCAAAATTTATGTAAATCATATTTTTCAAGTTAAACCAGTTAGAGACAGAAACATACCTGAAAGAGTAGATAAATGAAAAGAATACCATCCAGAGACGTATATTCAAGTTCCAACAGTTTTACCTTTGTAGACGAGAGCTCTTAAACCATTCTTGAATCTCAGTTTCCTTACCTACAAAACGGAGGTAATAATACCTCACAGTGTTGTTGTGATCTAAGGTATAGAGAAAATTAAGGAGAAAGTGAAGTGCAGTCGGTCATGTCTGATTCTGCGATCCCACGGTATGTAGCCTGTCAGCTTCTTCCATCCATGGGATTTTCCAGGCAAGAATACTGGAGCGGGTTGCCTTTCTGTGAGGAAACTAAATACTTCAGCCCCCTTTTATTCCATGAAGACGAAGGGAAAGGCTGCAGGACCAATGTAGGTTCCATTTCCCACCATGAAGAATCCAGAGTTTCTAATGAAGGCCAAGTTCAGGCATGTAATAGCTTTCTACTTCTGATTTTAAAGTCTAGGGATCTTCCCATTCACTTTGAAAGCCTCCATCTTATTTTTCCAACATCACATCCAATCTCTTCATAGATAAAGCTATAACCAAGAGACTTGGCCAGGGGGATTTTAGAAGTCTTTTGAAAGTGGTTAAACGTTTGCTTTTTCAATATGCTCCAGTTATGCAACTTACAGGGTGTGAGTTCTTGAGCAAGTTACTTGGCTTCTCTGAACCTCAATTTTCACATGCTATGAAAGAGAAATTCTACAATATAATGCAGTGGATTTTGAGAGGATTAAATCAGAGGATCAAATGCCTATAACACAATAAATTTTAAATAAACACTGGCTATTATGTGGGTTAATTCCTTCACTTAATGGATACAAAGAAAATAATAACAATAAATATAAGTCATGCCTGGTATAGTTCCTTGTCTTTTGAATGTATTTTCCCATGTATTTCCTTATCTAATCCTTGTGGTGCCCCATGGAATGAGTTATTATCAGTACCATTTTGTAGAACAGGAAACTGAAGTCAGAGGTAGATGACGTAACCCACCCAAGATCTGTTCCAGAACTCTGAAGTTAGGTCTCTTGACTCCCAGACAATACATTTTCAGTTGGTTCAGGCTAACCCTAGGCAGAAGGATTAATAATAGCTAACATTCGCTCTGGATTAGGCATTGGCTGGGCATTTACATGTGTTACCACACTTAAGCCTCACAACAACTTTATGATAAAGATAATATTATTAGGGTTTCTACTTCAAAAAATATAAAGTATTAATAACATGCATGGGGTAATTGAGTTATTAAGTAGTGGAGACAAGTTTGAACCCAACCAATTTTATATTTTACTATTAAACTAAACTGTCTACAAAGAAGAAGCTATGCTGGAACATAGTGTTCAGGAAAGAATGTGTCTTTGTCCAGCATTATGAGGAGTAAGCAAGAACACAGATTAATAGCAATATGCTGAAACCTTCATATAGGATCTACTGTGTTAAGCACTTTATCTATGTCACCTTCATAGCTACCTCAGAAGGGATACATTATTACCCCCACTGATACAGACTCAGAGAAATTATCCTTCACTTATAATTACAAAGCTAATGGCAGAGCTAAGGTTTAAACCCAGGTGTGAGAGTGAAGCTCTTAACCATCCTATGACAATGACACTGTAGACTTTTAAAATAGAAGAGTTTAGACATCACCTCTGGTGTTTCTCACTCTTGCCAATGAGCAGACTGAGGCTGTGCAAGCCCATGTTTTTCCCTACAGCTAGAACTTATGACTTGCCAACTCCCAACCAGTGGTCTTTCTGCCTTACTATGTAATATAAACGTGACCTCTGTCCTGGGGAGCTCATACTCTAGGCAGGGAAATGTAATCAGAAAGCAATTATGTTAACATGTATTGGATGCTGCATCCCATGCAGAAGGGGTATGTTTTACAGACCTTACAGAAACATTGGGTCAGTGAGGACAGAAGAGGCAAGTACGTAGACTCTCTGTTTTAAACACATAGAACCACCCGGAGGAAACCTCCCCTTAAAATGCAGATTCCCAGGTTGGGAAGAGAAAGTCTGAAAGCAACACTTTACGTTGTTTCCTGAAGCATATGCTCTAAGTCCCTGCTCTGAGAAACAAGAAACTTATGAGTATGTTGGAAAGAGCAGTAAAAACATAAGATCAGGTATAGAAGGTAAGAGTAAACTGAAGAGCATTTTGGAGATCAGGCAAAATGATTCCCATTTGATATAATAAAGAGGGGAGCTTTGGAGAAGGAGAGCCAGGATGAGTGAGGTCTCCGTGAAGAATGGAGTGAAGCAGTGAGTACCTGGGATGAGGAATAAAAGGTGGGAAGACGAATGAGATGAAGGAATGTGTTTTAGAAGCATTTCAAATGGGAAAATCCATAGTAGGGGCAGCTGGTCAGATGCAGGGCATAGAGGAGATAAGATGGGTGGTATGAATACCTGGAGAGAGTAGAAGTAGTGCATCTGGCTATGGATGTGCACACCTATGCAGCGCTAAAAGCTAATAAATACCATTTTAGTCATATACTGCAACAACGTTAAAAATTCTTTGTGAAACATACAGTCATAAAAGACATAAAGTGCTCCTTTCAGCAACTCCTGTGTGAAAAAGGAGGCCAAACCTCACATTCCTCACAACGTACTAAAAAGAACCCTCTTAAAACGACGCAAATTAGAAAATGTTTTGCTGATACTTGATCTCACCCAAACTTGGAGGCCCTCCTTTAACTCTTCTTCAGCAGTTTTCTTCATATAATTTTTGCCCAGAGACAGAACAGTGAAAAACTAATACTGGATATTCAGAAAACTATCTTCAGAAAAGTAAAAATGCTCAACCAGCATCTTTTAAAGTCCTTTCTGCACTTAGAGGAAAGATGAGGCACTAAAATTGGATATCAAGGCGTTCTAGCCTGGAATGGCTAATGTTGCCCAAAAGAGAGGGGGAAAAATCAATAAGATAAGAGTACAACTCAAATAATTTCAGTTAAACCAGATAAACCACAAATAACTATGAGAATTTCCCAGTTATTTTTTGTTAAATAACTAAAGGATCTAGGTATTTGAAGTTTCTTTCCCATTAACACTTGAAAATAGAAGCAGGACACTGCAGTCTGTATCATGTTTAAGATGCGACTGAAAATGAAAACTTGAGACTCAAAGGCTAACCAACTGTTACAGTATGTGTATGTTTTCTTAACAACTCATACATTATCAGTGAGCACCGAAGAGACACTGAAGGGGTTGGGTTAAAAAAAAAAAAAAAGGAGGACCATTATAGTTAAACTACAAAGTCTAGTTCACTAATTAGAACATTAGCAAAAGTCAGTGGATCTCCTTTATTAATCTATGACCTTTGCACTTTTAAAACTTTGCTTTATATATGATCGTTGATATAATCTAAGTTTTTCAGTTTGAGGACTTCAGTTCCATAATTTAAAAAAGAAGAAAACTTACCTGCTCTTATTTAGACAGTTTATTTCAGTAAAACAACAGGGTTTTGGAGGGTTGCTTTTGGCCCCCCCGCAAACAAAAAATATACTAACATTGCTGAGTCTGAGCTCATACTGCTGACTGCAATTCAGACCAATAATCAAGAAACAAGTTGTTGGTGCTAGAAGTAATGACTTTATTTGGAAAGCCTGCAAATGGAGAAAATGCTAGGCTTTGGCCCCAAAGAATTCTCTTGCCTGAGTTAGAATGCAAGCTCCTTTTATAGTAAAAGAGGAAGTAATAAAGTCTAACACTTCCTGGTTCCCATCAGCCTCCAGAGCGGAAGGGTTAATTTCTTCCTCCCTCAAGTCATTCACAGGTGAGCCTGGTCAGGATGCTTTCTGTGATCTAAACAAAGGAATTTTAGTTTACAGTTCATTGCCTTGGAATCAGGGTTCCCAGAGATGGACTTTATGTATAATTTAAACTTATAGGCAACATCCCTTTAGGGATTAACTTGTAATAGAACACAAAATGTTCTTTCCTATAATACTGAGAGTCTACCTACTCATCAAGGCATTGTGATTATTATAGCAAATGTTATTAGATGAACTGGTCATTTTGCTTTCAAATTAATAGAATTAGGAGTACTTCTATGCTAAAATTAATTTGATCATATGAAATATTTAAATACTTCATTTAAATTGTAATCATATCGTTTATTCACTTATTTTTTTATTAAATTGAGCATCTAGTATAGAACAGATTAATACTAGGTTTCAGAAAAAGAACTGTTGAAACATACTGGAAGGTGAGATTATAAAAACGAAGCATTCACCTTCTAGTGAGAATTAATTACGCAATAGCTAGAAGTTAATGTGAGAAACATAGTAATGGATAAATGCCAAATGCTGTAAGTACACAGAATTATGAAGGGGAAGATTTCATTTGAACCCAGTCTAAAAGAATAAGTAACAACTAAGTGAAACAGAGGGATTACCAGGTGGCTCAGAGAGTAAAGAATCCACTTGCCAATGCAAGGAATACGGGGTTGATCCCTGGGTCAGGAAGATCCCCTGGAGAAAGGAATGGATGCCCACTCCAGTATTCTTGCCTGGAGAATTCCATGGACAGAGGAGCCTAGGGGGGAACAGTCCATGGGGTGGCAAAGAGTCGGACACGATTGAGCAACTAACACTTTTACTTGAATCTTCAGGTAAAAAAGAAGTGACGTTCATGGCATTCCCGGAAGGTGACAAGTTATGAAAATGTTGAGAGGTATGAAGAGAGACAGTGCTGGGGGAACAATGAGTATGGCTGTGTGGTAAAACAAAGGGAATCTTAGGCTATCAGAGTCTTAGAGTGGATCTTAGGAGGATGATGATAGGAAAATACAACCTTGCAGATTGTAAAAGAGGTTATATGATATAACCCTGTCATAAAGTCAGAGCTGTTGGCAGTGACACATGGCATAGAACATTTGAATATTAGAGAATTTCCATCTTAGTTAGAAGGATAGATGGGAGTGTGGAGATGACTCAGTTTAGAGAGACAGCTGGCACAGGTATGAACAAGGGTATGGGATAGATAGAAGGAAGTATACTGAACACCACTGGGGAGGCGAGAGGTGGTGTGAGGATAAACGTATGGTTTCCCACTCTGGTTGCTGGTGAACAGATTTTTGTGGACCAGTTAAGTTATAGGCTAAAACCTGCCATATTATGTTATCATATGGAATACCTAAAGTGTCAACTAAGACTTAAGACTTAAAGTGGCAAGAGAATATATTCCACTCTTAACTTCCTGCTTATTTAACCAGGACCTCAGGAAGTAATGTGTTATCCATTCACTGTCTGCATCATGGAAGAGTCCACATGTGCCATGGCCACGGATGCCATTTAGTGGAGGACAAGGTGGGTAACAAGATGCAGCTGGAGATTCATAGATTCCGAGGCTGCATATAGTATATTCCCATTTTTTTCCAGGTGAGAGATTATCCCTGGGAGGAATTCGGGTCTGTTATGTGGTTAAGAGAGGCCACTGAAATCAAGGGTTTTGGGGTGGGGGGGGCAGTATAGAATTCATGGTTATGTAAAATGTGATAGAACACAGGAAGTCAAGTGCTGTAAGATGTTTAGTTCTTGAAGAGTTAAAATGGTTATCTGAGGGATCAGAGTTCTAGAGAAAAGCAAGGAGAGACAAGAAAGCCTTCCTCAGCAATCAATGCAAAGAAATAGGGGAAACAATAGAATGGGAAAGTCTAGAGATCTCGTCAAGAAAATTAGAGATACCAAGGGAACATTTCACTCAAAGATGAGCAAAATAAAGGACAGAAATAGTATGGACCTAACAGAAGCAGAAGATATTAAGAAGAGGTGGCAAGAATACACAGAAGAACTATACAAAAAAGATCTTCATGCAAGATAATCATGATGGTGAGATCACACACCTAGAGTCAGACATTCTGGAATGTAAAGTCAAGTGGGCCTTAGGAAGCATCACTATGAACAAAGCTAGTGGAGGTGATGGAATTCCAGTTGACCTATTACAAATCCTAAAAGATGATGCTGTGAAAGTGCTGCACTCAATATGCCAGCAAATTTGGAAAACACAGCAGTGGCCACAGGACTGTCAAAGGTCAGTTTTCATCCCAGTCCCAAAGAAAGGCAATGCCAAAGAATGTTCAAACTACCACACAATTGCACCCATCTCACAAGCTAATAACAGAGAAGGCAATGGCACCCTACTCCAGTACTCTTGCCTGGAAAATCCCATGGACAGAGGGCCTGGTCGGCTGCAGTCCATGGGGTCACAAAGAGTTGGACAGGACTGAGAAACTTCCCTTCCACTTTTCACTTTCATGCATTGGAGAAGGAAATGGCAACCCACTCCAGTGTTCTTGCCTGGAGAATCCCAGGGACGGGGGAGCCGGGTGGGCTGCTGTCTCTGGGGTCGCACAGAGTCGGACACGACTGAAGTAACTTAGCAGCAGCACAAGCTAATAAAATAATGCTCAAATTTTTTCAAGCCAGGCTGCAACAAATATGAATTGTGAACTTCCAGATGCTCAAGCTGGATTTAGAAAAGGCAGAGGAACCAGAGATCAAATTGTTGACCAGAGGTCAACATCTGGTGGATCATCAAAAAAGCAAGAGAGTTCCAGAAAAATATCTACTTCTGTTTTATTGACTATGCCAAAGACTTTGACTGTGTGGACCACAACAAACTCTGGAAAATTCTTCAAGAGAAGGGGATACCAGAACACCTGACCTCCCTCTTGAAAACTCTGTATGCAAGTCAGGAAGCAATAGTTAGAACTGGACATGGAAAACAGATTGCTTCCAAATCAGGCAAGGAGTACATCAAGGCTGTATATTGTCACCCTGCCTATTTAACTTATATGCAGAGTACATCATGAGAAATCCTGGGCTAGATGAAGCACATGCTGGAATCAAGATTGCTGGGAGAAATATCAATAACCTCAGATATGCTAATGATGCCACCCTTATGGCAGAAAGTGAAGAAGAAATAAAGAGCCTCTTGATGTAACTGAAAGAGGAGAGTGAAAAAAGTTGGCTTAAAGCTCAACATTCAGAAAACAAAGATCATGGCATCTGGTCCATTCACTTCATGGTAAATAGATGGGGAAACAATGGAAACAGTGACAGACTTTATTTTTTGGGCTCCCAAATCACTGCAGATGGTGACTGCAGCCATGAAATTAAAAGACGCTTTCTCCTTGTAAGAAAAGTTATGACCAACCTAGACAGCATATTAAAAAGCAGAGACATTACTTTGCCAAAAGAGGTCCGTTTAGTGAAAGCTATGGTCTTTCCAGTGGTCATGTATGGATGTGAGAGTTGGACTATAAAGAAAGCTGAGTGCCAAAGAACTGATGCTTTTGAACCATGGTGTTGGAGAAGATTCTTGAGAATCCCTTGGACTGCAAGGATATCCATCCTAAAGGATATCAGCCCTAAATATTCATTGGAAGGACTGATGCTGAAGCTAAAACACCAATACTTTGGCCACCTGATGCAAAAAAAACTAACTTATTTGGAAAGACCCTGCTGCTGGGAAAGATTGAAGGCAGGAGGAGAAGGGGATGACAGAGGATGAGATGGTGGATGACATCACTGACTCAATGGACATGAGTTTGAGTAAACTCAGGGAGTTATTGATAGCCAGGGAGGCCTGCAGTGCTGCAGTCCATGGATTTGCAAAGAGTCGGATGCGACTGAGCCACTGAACTGACTGACTGAGGGATCCTTCTCTATGGACTGCGTGTGTGGCTGCTAAGTTGCTTCAGTCGTGTCCAACTCTTTGCAAACCTGTGGACGTAGCCTATAGACTTCTCTATCCATGGGATCCTCCAGGCAAGAATACTGGAGTGACTTGCCATACCCTCCTCCAGGGGATCAACCCCACACAGAGATCGAACCTGTGTCTCTTCTGTCTCCTGCATTGGCTGGCAGGTTCTTTACCAGTAGTGCCACCTGGAAGCCCTCTCTACAGCCTATCACTTCCTATAGGTCATCCCTCAGGATATGCAATTTCATGGGCATATAGAACCGAGCACATCAGATTATTATTACACAGTTAGAAAATCAGCTTAAGAGAGGCTCAGAGTACCATAGTGCTCAGAGGAGAGTAAAGAACACTCAGTTAGTGAATCAGAAGATAATTTATAGAAGTAAGAATATGCATCTTTGAACAACAGCTTAAAATTCAATGGATTTTAGAGAGATTGGAGGGTAAGAGAATCTCAGTCAGAGAAAATAACATTTTCAAAGACCAGAGAAGGAAAATATTTGGTGTTTTTAGGAATAGCAAGCAACAGGGAGGAATGGAAAACAGACAAAGAGGAGAGAAGATCTTGGCAAGGTCAGTGCTGGAGAAATGTGCATGATGGGAACAAAGGGGAAACAGGAGACACATAACTGGCAATTTGTGTTCCTGAGGCCCTTATGCCCAAGCTTCTCAATTTATACGGCAAAAGAATGTCTTCCTCTCTCTCTTTTACCACAAGCATTTATGAATTTTTACTTTGTTCCTAAAAGGTGAAAAGAAATCCAGGTATATTATTTTGAACCTGAATAATAATAGCTGGTGTTTATTGTGCTAGGTACTGTGATAATAGATTATCTAATATAAATAACACAACAACATTATAAGGTAAGTAGTATTATCATTCTTATTTTACAGGCAAGAAAACTAAAGTTTAGTGATGTCAGGTCACAAAGATAATATGTGGGGAAATCAGAATTCAAACACTAAATATAAAACTCAAGAAAAGGATCCGTTCATGTGCTCTAGATAAATGATCTCTATAAGGGCTTCTAAATAAGTCAAATTATTGAAATAACCAATTTTATTGTTTTTGTTAAGAAAATGTAAATCAATCAAAAATAAACATCTTATTCTGCTGGCAGCTCAGAGGAACGCTTCCCAACCTTTCAATCAGTCACAGGTTTCTGACAGTCCTCACAATCAGAATCGGTCTAGCATAATACTGAAAAATTTCTGCCAGAGCCCAGAGGTCCCAGATGACCTTGAAAGATCAGATAATCCCTTTACTAAAGACTGTCATCAAAAATCATTACGTTTTTTCCCCTCAAAAACAAAACATCATCATTGGGAGAAAATCTACCTTAAATGAAAGCAAGCTACTGATTATGAAAAGAATTTTCTTGAAAATGTCACTACTTTGCAATGGTTTTACTTTTCTTCCATACATGTAAGAAGAAAATATGCAGATATGCAGGCATGCTGTCTTACCTTGTCTTAAATTAACTCTAAGAAAGAGTCATACTTCAGAACGGAGGCAGTTTTTCTATGTAAAACCCTAGCGTGTGTGCTCAGTCACTTAGTCATGTCCGACTCTCTGAGACCCCACGGACTGTAGCCTGCCAGGCTCCTCTGTCCAGGGGAGTGGGTTGCCATTTCCTTCTCCAGAGGATCTTCCCAACCCAGGGATCCAACACCCATCTCCTGTGTTGGCATGCAGATTCTTTATCACTGAACCACCACCAGGAAAGCCCATGTAATATCCACTTAATGATGATTATGATCTTGCTTTAGTTTTGCAAAGACAGCCCATCTCAGTGAATTCCTACATTCTAGATGGAAACTGAGTCAGCTAAACAAAAAGAATAAAAGGTGGGAGATGGGATACTAAATAAAATACCTTTTCTAAATTCTTCAGAATTCACTAATATGGAGTATTTGAACTGAGCATTGACAAGAGCTTCTGAGGAAAATTCTCATTATTATAGAAGCAGTAGACAGGGAAAAAGTACCAATTGCTCCCCTTTTCCCACCTTTTCCAAATTGAATAACAAGGAAGAATGCACCAAACCTCTTATTCTTTCCTGGAACAATAGAATCTCTACAGTGCCCCAGAAGCAGTGATCCTGATAAGGAAGATACCACGAAGCCTGAGAGCAGTAGTTTTATGGACAACACTTAAATTGTTTCCATGTGTCTTCTGCTCACATAGGCTCAATCATCATGATTGGTGTATTATAATTTCCCTTTACTAAATTGGCTTCCCTCTTTTGCTTTTTCCCCAAGGAGCTCAATCTGCCAGCAAGGAGCCTCTCCTGCTGCCCTCTATTTTTTTCTTTTCATATTAACTATGATACAAATGACTAAAGTAAAACCCACACTCAGAGCTCCTCATTTTTAACTACTGGCAGACATGCTGAAAAGCTCTATTAGCATATTTTATCCTACATTGCCGTTCATTTTTGTGATAATTTCCACACAAAGTGGAATAATAATTTATTCCTTCATTCCTTCATCTCTATAAATGAAGTGGATAATTTCCACAAAGTTTGGGAAAAAGTTCTTAGATTAACAAGGAAATAACTTGACATTCAAATTTATAAATTATTGTTCTATTTCTGATATATTTTACATTTCAGATTATTACTTTTTACATATAATTAAAAGAAAAGGGAATTCTAGAACCAGGGACATTTTTTAACATACTTGATATAGGAAGTGGAAAAGGGGAAAGATGTTATTTAAACTGAAGCACACCTTTCCTCTAATTGAAATAAGAAATTGGAGAATTATACTACCTCTTGATCCTATATGCTGTTTTACCAACAGATTTTTGATTTTGTATTGTGATTTCCTTTATTATTTGTACATGTCTTAAAGACAATGCCCAAGCCTCTTTATATTAAACAAAATTCATACTCTGCAATGTTCCAGAATCTCTATAAATGAAGGTAACTATTTGCAAAGGAGCAATTTGAAAATAGTAAAAGTAATAGTAATAGTAAAATCACCCCTTTCCAAAGTATCTCTGTTCCCAAAACTTCATAGAATGCCATTGGACATGTTATTCAAATCAAGTTGGAACATAAGCGTGCATAAGAGAGGTCATGTTCTGGCCCTTCTCATATTTTTCTGCTGAGGCATCACTGATGAGAAGGAGACTAAAGAGTGAATACATACAGTGGAGTTGGAGGTCAAATCCCAAAGCACCCTACTTTCAAACTTGAAATGTCTTTGAAATCTTGTGATATAGCTTTAAAATGCATGCAAATTGTGCCTACTGTTGCCTAATGTATTTCTTGGGAGGGGAATTTGGGGGAGAATGGTTACATGTGTATGTATGTCTGAATCCCTTCACTGTTCATCTGAAACTATCAAAACATTGTCTGTTAATCAGCCATATTCCAATACAAAATAAAAAATTTTTAACAAACTAAAAATAAAAAGTCAAAGTACTTTTCTGGATAAAAACTCAAAATATACAAGTATCTCAATACCAGAAAAATAAAACAACTCAATCAAAAAATGGGCCAAAGAACTAAACAGGCATTTCTCCAAAGAAGACATACAGATGGCTAACAAACACATGAAAAATGCTCAACATCACTTATTATCAGAGAAATGCAAATCAAAACCACTATGAGGTACCATTTCAGACTGGTCAGAATGGCTGCTATCCAAAAGTCTACAAACAATAAATGCTGGAGAGGGTGTGGAGAAAAGGGAACCCTCTTACACTGTTGGTGGGAATGCAAACTAGTACAGCCACTATGGAGAACAGTGTGGAGATTCCTTAAAAAACTGGAAATAGAACTACCTTATGACCCAGCAATCCCACTGCTGGGCATATGCACTGAGGAAACCAGAATTGAAAGAGACACGTGTACCCCAATGTTCATCACAGCACTGTTTACAATAGCTAGGGCATGGAAGCAACCTGGATATCCATCAGCAGATGAATAAGAAAATTGTGGTACATATACACAATGGAATATTACTCAGCTATTAAAGAGAACACATTTGAATCAGTTCCAATGAAGTGAATGAAACTGGAGCCTATTATACAGAGTGAAGTAAGTAAGAAAGAAAAACACCAATACTGTATATTAACACATATATATGGAATTTAGAAAGATGGTAATGATGACCCTATATGCAAGACAGCAAAAGAGACACAGATATAAAAGAAAGACTTTTGGACTCTGTGGGAGAAGGCAAGGGTGGGATGATTCTAGAGCATAGCATTGAAACATGTATATTATCATATGTGAAATAGATCACCAGTCCAAGTTCGATGCATGAAACAGGGCGCTCAGGGCTGGTGCCCTGGGACAACCCAGAGGGATGGGATGGGGAGGGAGGCAGGAGGGTTTGGGATGGGGGACACACGTACACCCGTGGCTGATTCATGTCAGTGAATGGCAAAAACCACCACAATATTGTAAAGTAATTAGCCTCCAATTAAAATAAATTAATTAAAAAAAAAAAAACGTAAAAAGACAGACAAAAAAGCCAGCACATGAAAACAGTGTGGCTTGACACGTCTAGCACTCCTTGAAGACCTACCAAGGCATGCTTACCTTTAAACCATGAATGGTCATCAGCACAATGCTATGAAGACAGGATCAGCAGTGAGCATTAAAGGGCTTAACTCCAGGGATGCACTGCTGCTCCAATGCGATTGTAGATCTGGGAGGAACATGATGCCACAAGAAAGAAGAAGTGGCTGGAAAGAAAGTTTGCTGTACTTTCCTTCAGCTTAGTCACTCAGTCACGTCAGACCCTTTGCGACCCTATGGACAGTAGCCTGCTAGGCTGCTCTGTGCATGGGATTCCTCAGGCAAGAATACTGGAGTGGGTTGCCATGCCCTCCTCCAGGGGATCTTCCCAACCCAGGTGTCCTGCTTTATAGACAGACTTTACTGTCTGAGCCCCAGAGAAGCCCAAAGGGAAACAAAGTCTAACATCACAATTTGCCTAGGGCCAAAGAAAGATGCTTAATAATTGTAATAGCCTGATTTAGAAAAAAATGCTGTTAAAAGATGAATTGAGAAAGTAGCATTTACATATATACACCATCATGTGTAAAATATATAACTGGTAGGGCGACTATATAACAGAGGGAGCCCAGCCTGGCATTTTGTGATGACCTAGAGAAGTGGGATCAGGGTAGAGGAGAGAGGTTCAAGAGGAAGGGGTATATATATATATATATATATATATATATAAAATTATGACTGATTTGTGTTGTATGGCAAAAACCAACAGAACATGGTAAAGCAATTCACCTCCAATTAAAAAAATAAATTAAAAAATAGATAACTTTTTTAAATGACTGGAAAAAGCGAGCAACTAAACTGTTCTTCAAGCAATAGAGGAGAGAATTTCTCATTTATTTGCATACTTTAAAAGCATAAAACTAAATAGTTTGTTTCATGTTATATAGTAAAATAAAGTTACATAGCAAGTATCATTTTAATAAGATGTCTTTAATTACATGAGATTTTGCAGAATGTAGGCATAATTGCTTTGATGACATGCTGCTACTGCTGCTGCTGCTGCTAAGTCACTTCAGTCGTGTCCGACTCTGTGTGACCCCATAGATGGCAGCCCACCAGGATCCCCTGTCCCTGGGATTCTCCAGGCAAGGACACTGGAGTGGGTTGCCATTTCCTTCTCCGATGCATGAAAGTGAAAAGTGAAAGTGAAGTCACTCAGTCATGTCCGACCGTCAGTGACCCCATGGACTGCAGCCCACCAGGCTCCTCCGCCCATGGGATTTTCCAGGCAAGAGTACTGGAGTGGGGTGCCATTGCCTTCTCCGTTTGATGACATAGTTTAAATTAATAGCAAAAGAAAAATAATCACATACTAGTAGCATAAAAGAAGCAATATGCCATCATTCTTTAGGATCTATTTTTGAGTGGAAGTATGATTTTTAATTAAAATTCAATGAAAACATGTAAGATTTGTATTAAAGCCATATCATAGTGCTATCTTCAGGGGAATAAAAATTTGAATTTAAATATGATCAAAAAGCCAGGTCTCTTTTTGTCAAGAACACAGACTATCAGTATTATATATGTCTGAGACTCATACCTTTATATCATTAAGTTATATCTTATCAAACTATACTTAATGAGATCAGGGCTTATTGAAGATATACATTCTGAATGCTGCATGATTATGCTAACATTTGAAATACAAATTTTTAACCACCAAAATACAGCCAAAAATCTGAACATATATTCAGCTGGAGCAATCAAACTTTCTGATTTCTAGCCTCAACCTAATGGATGACCAGTTGATTGCTTTTTTAAACTCTATTGTATAAATAGATTACAATATATACAAAAGATACATTCCCATATACTCTCAACTTTAACAATTTTTCACTGATCTTGTTTATTCCATCCAACCTACTAGTTTTTTGGTTTGTTTGTTTTTAGGGGTTTTTTGCTTGTAACATTTTACAGCAAACCCCAGACATCATGCTATATTATCCATAAATATTTCAATATATATATCTAATTGATTTTATATTTTCAATATATATATCTAATTGATTTTATATAATCTCTATTGCCATTATAATGCAATCCTTTAAAATCATAGTTTGTTAGTAAATTTATCAGCTGTATTTTACTGAATGGAGTACATAAAATTTAGTATTTCAATATTATTATCTCCCTCCCTTGCTGTCACTTCAGTCGTGTCTGACTCTGTGTGACCCCATAGACGGCAGCCCACCAGGCTCCCCCGTCCCTGGGATTCTCCAGGCAAGAACACTGGAGTGGGTTGCCATTTCTTTCTCCAATGCATGAAAGTGAAAAATGAAAGTGAAGTTGCTCAGTTGTGTCCGACTCTTTGCGACCCCATGGACTGCAGCCTACCAGGCTCCTCCGTCCATGGGATTTGCCAGGCAAGAATACTGGAGTGGGATGCCATCGCCTTCTCCATATTATTATCTAAGTATAAATATTTAGTCTGGTTATACATACATCATCCAAGTCTAATATTTTAATTGAATTTGGTAAACTCAGTTGTAAACTTCACTAAAGGGCAGTTTTGTTTTGCCTTTTTTTTCAATATTAAGCAGCCAAATCAGTGAAAGTATCTGTGGTTTTACTGTCTTAAAAATAGGCATCTGAATGTGTATATACTGGACCAAATCAACCACATCATAATCAAGTTACACACATGCCAGATTATGAAATCCTTAGAATAGATGATTATTATTCAAGCAATTAGGTTATGTCAAGATCATTCCAAGACAATAAAACAGAGAGGCAGTAAGGGTATGCTAAGAGAACTTTGGAATCCACCCAAGCCAAGGTTCCAATCTCTATTCTGCTGCTTAATTGATGCTTTTGTTAACTTCAGCAAGTTAATAATATTCTGAGTCTCAATAAACTCATCTGTATTGTGGGGATAAAAATGCCATTATAATTATCATAAAACCTGTATGAATTCAATGTATATAAAACATCTGCCATATGATAAATTTCCTTCTTTAACAGCTTTTCAGTCAATAGCCAACAATGAGATGGAAACAACCTAAAAATTATCCTCAGTTCATAAGTCTTTTAAACATCTTGTAAAATATTTAATGGGGGACTTCTCTGATAGTTCAATGGTAGAGAATCCATCTACCAATACAGGAAACATGGGTTTGATCCCTGGGCAGAGAAAATCCCCTGGAGGAGGAAATGGCAACCCACTCTAGTATGCCTGCCTGGGAAATCTCATGGGCAGAGGAGCCTGACAGGCTACAGTCCATGGGTTGCAGAAGAGTTGGATAAAACTTAGCAACTAAACAACAAAGAATATTTCAAATATTAACTATCCCCATATAACCAGCAATTAATAGATGGTACTCATTCAATGATACTTAATAATTTTTTAATTTCTTTTTTAATGTAAATTTATTTATTTTAATTGGAGGCTAATTATTTTACCAGGCGAACCTTTGTTGGCAAAGTAATGTCTCTGCTTTTGAATATGCTATCTAGGTTGGTCATAACTTTCCTTTAAAGGAGCAAGCGTCTTTTAATTTCATGGGGATTTGGGGCAGGAGGAGAAGGGGATGACAGAGGATGAGATGGCTGGATGGCATCACTGACTCGATGGACATGAGTCTGGGTGAACTCCAGGAGTTGGTGATGGACAGGGAGGCCTGGTATGCTGCGATTCATGGGGTCACAAAGAGTTGGACACAACTGAGCAACTGAACTGAACTATTTTACAGTATTGTACTGGTTTTGCCATACATCAACATGAATCCACCACAGTGTACACGTGTTCCTCATCCTGAACCCCCCTCCCACCTCCCTCCCCATATATTATCCAACATAAACAAGTATATTCATACATCTATCTAATGAAAGTTTTTTTAAAAATTATTAAGTATAAAACTTTCATTAGATAGATGTATGAATATACTTGTTTATGTTGGATAATATAGTAGAGAAAGATAATTAGCAATCTCCAACTTACTGGGAAAAAATTGGAATGAAATAAAATTCCCATTCTATTTTTCTCAGTAAGTACTTCAATGACATATGTGCTTTGGGAATCAAGAGCTTTTTGAAGTGGTTACTATTAATATTTCGGCTTCCCTGGTGGCTCAGATGTTAAAGAATCAGCCTGCAATGCAGGAGACCCAGGTTTGATCCCTGGGCCAGGAAGATCCCCTGGAGAAGGAAATGGCAACTCATGGACAGAGGATCCTGGGGGCTACAGTCCATGGGGTTGCAAAGAGTCAGACACGACTGAGCGACTAACATTCTCACGTTCACTTTCATTATGCTATGCTATGCTATGCTAAGTCACTTCAGTCATGTCCAACTCTGTGTGACCCCATAGACGGCAGCCCACCAGGCTCCCCCGTCCCTGGGATTCTCCAGGCAAGAACACTGGAGTGGGTTGCCATTTCCTTCTCCAATGCATGAAAGTGAAAAGTGAAAGTGAAGTCGCTCAGTCATGTCCGACTCTTAGTGACCCCATGGATTTCAGCCTAACAGGCTCCTCCATCCATGGGATTTTCCAAGCAAGAGTACTGGAGTGGGGTGCCATTTAATCTTTAAATTCACAAGTGAAGAAACCAAGCATCAAGGACATAAGGGTCAGAATAGAAACTTAGACTGTTGCCCCAAACTAAACACATTCCAGTAACTCATCTCTTCTCTACTTATTTGAGGATGGTTTGAAAAGCATATTATTCTCCCTAAAAGGTAGGAGAATACATTGTCATGTATTTGGGATATGGTATCATTTTCAGTTCAGTTCAGTTCAGTCGCTCATTCTTGTCCGACTCTTTGTGACCCCATGAATCACAGCACGCCAGGCCTCCCTGTCCATCACCAACTCCCAGAGTTCACTCAGACTCACGTCCATGGAGTCAGTGATGCCATCCAGCCATCTCAACCTTGGTCGTCCCCTTCTCCTCCTGCCCCCAATCCCTCCCAGCATCACAGTCTTTTCCAGTGAGTCAACTCTTAGCATGAGGTGGCCAAAGTACTGGAGTTTCAGCTTTAGCA
Source organism: Bos mutus (assembly GCF_027580195.1). NCBI lineage: Eukaryota > Metazoa > Chordata > Mammalia > Artiodactyla > Bovidae > Bos > Bos mutus. The sequence continues at coordinate 17,907,817 of NC_091621.1, read as the reverse complement.
TCATTCCTTCCAAAGAAATCCCAGGGCTGATCTCCTTCAGAATGGACTGGTTGGATCTCCTTGCAGTCCAAGGGACTCTCAAGAGTCTTCTCCAACACAACTGTTCAAAAGCATCAATTATTCAGTGCTCAGCCTTCTTCACAGTCCAACTCTCACATCCATACATGACCACTGGAAAAACCATAGCCTTGACTAGATGGACCTTTGTTGGCAAAGTAATGTCTCTGCTTTTCAATATGCTCTCTAGGTTGGCCATAACTTTCCTTCCAAGGAGTAAGCGTCTTTTAATTTCATGGAATGCCAACAATGACCTTGTGAAAATCACATACATGCATGCATGCAAAAGCCCACCTGTGCTAATATCTTATTGGCTTTTGTAGCTCCCTGAAATTCTCTGTTGATGAAGATGGTTTTTCATGCAGCAAGGTTGAGGGTTATTGATCTGTAAACGTCTTTATGATTCAGCTGCTGTGGAACTGTCTAGTGTCTGGGTCTCCAGAGTGTGATTTTCCAGTGTTGCCAGGTTGATTCTTGGAAATTTACATGCTGTTATCTTTTAGACAATAAATTGCTGTGTAAATCCTTTATGTGATACACATGCAGGGCTCTTTATAATAACAATCTATATACCTTAATGACTAATTTGTCATTTTTCTTTTTTAGAGGGAGGGGAGTTGCTTCTGAAAACTGGCCTTAATATGCTACAAAGGTCACTTATAAATCGAGTGCATAGATTCCATGTGAAACAAGCAAGTTGGTTTAGCTTCAGATTTCTCCCCAAAGTATTTATAACACTGGACCACTTACCTGAGAAACTGACAAGTTTCAGTGATCGATGATTTATTACTAAATGAGAAACACATTTAAGGGCACAACCCCCAAAGCCAGACCACCTGGTTTGAATCCTAGCTCTCAGACAGTAAAGAATCTGCCTGCAATGCAGGAGACCTGGGTTTGATCCCTGGGCTGGGGAGATCCCCTGGAGAAGGGAATGGCTACCCACTCCAGTATTCTTATCTAGAGAATTCCATGGAGAGGAGCCTGGCAGGCTACAGTCCTGCAAAAGAGTCAAACTGAGTGACAACGCTTTCACTCTCATTTTCTGCCATTTCCTGGCTCTGTGGTTTGGGGCAAGATGGATAATTCTCTGTGCTTTCAGTTTCTCAGATGTGAAATAGGGAGATAGGTAAAGCTTTATGTAGAGAATGGATAAACATTCTCTGTACAGCACAGAGAACTACATTCAATATCTTATGATAAATCATAATAGAAAAGAATATCTTAAAAGAGAATATATATATACATGTAACTGAATTAGTTACACACATATATATGTACAGCTGTACAGCAGTAATTAATACAACACTGCGAATCAACTATACTTCAATTAAAAAATTAGAAATACCCAAAAACTTTTTCCATTCCATAAGCTTGTTGCAAGGACAAAACATGAAGAACACTGAGACTTCTTGAAGAGCACCTGATATTTAATAGGTCTAAATAAATATGAATGACTGCTATCAGGAACATATATAAAATATGTCCCATTATAATTAATGTTTTAAGCCCTACTGCACGTCGAGTGTAGTGCTAGCCACTTTCAAATATTTTAATTAATTTTCATAGTAATATTAAAGTACACATCCCCTCCCCATTATGCTAACAAATAAACTAAGCCTCAGAGAGTTTACTTAAATTGCCTAAACTCGCAGAGCTGACAAGTGACTGGGCTGAGGGCTATCTCGATGAGCAAAGAGAACAGCAGGTGTGCCATGGTGGTCTCATGCTCAGCCCTCCAGGATCTGTTGACAGCACTCCAAGTATTCACATTACTCCAACGGTTTGGGGTTTTTTAAAAAGTCATTTTCTACTACTTAATATCAATATTGTAGCTTATCTTTAAATGCAGCTACAATAACTGCTAATTATTCTGACAATAAAAATATTTTAATGCATGTGTGGTTTTGCTAGTAGGGACCGGCAGAAGTGAGCAGATCACAGAACTTTCCTGGAGGAGAGAAAAATCACATGAATCAATGAGTTTAAACACTAGCTCTCTCCTCATAGTTTTTTTTTTTTTTTAATGTATTTTATTCATTATTTTTTGGCTGTACTGGGTCTTCATTGCTGCATGGGCTTTTTCTAGTTGCTATGTGTTGTCTTCTCATTAAGGCAGCTTCTCTCGCTGCAAAGCACAAGCTCCAGGCACATGACTCAGTAGTTATGGCATATGGGCTTAGGGTTGCCTTGCGGCATTTGGGATCTTCCTGGACCAGAGATCAAACCCATATCCCCTGCATTGCCAGGCAGATTCTTAACCATCAGACTCTCCTCAGTCTTAGAGATGCTGTTCCTCTTATCTGCCTGTGCAACACCCACATCTTTGCATGTGGCTGGCTCTTTTTCGTTCTTAAACTCAAAGCTTAAATTCTCTCAGCAGAATCTCCCCTGACCAACCTATAGTATCTCTCTGCTGTTGCTGCTGTTGCTAAGATGCTTTAGTCGTGTCCGAATCTGTGAGACCCCATAGACGGCAGCCCACCAGGCTCCCCCATCCCTGGGATTCTCCAGGCAAGAACACTGGAGTGGGTTGCCATTTCCTTCTCCAATGCATGAAAGTGAAAAGTGAAAGTGAAGTCGCTCAGTCGTATCCGACTCTTAGCGACCGCATGGACTGCAGCCTACCAGGCTCCTCCGTCCATGGGATTTTCAAGGCGAGAGTACTGGAGTGGGGTGCCATTGCCTTCTCCGTAGGATCTCTCTATTACTCTTTGTATCACCACTCTGTCCATGCTGCTTGAAATCCTTTTCATAATCCTCACTTTAATAATATGTTTACTTGCTTCTTTAATAATACATTTACTTCTCTGTTTATGAGGAGGAAATGGACTGTAGTAAATATTCAATAAATAAATGCTAAGTAATGAATAAATCAATGACCCACAAAGATTTCCACTTCGTCTTACAAGTCTCAATTTTCTGATATGAAAAAGACAACTTCTAGTGTCCAAAAGTAATCCTTTATTCATGATACACTGTGTTTTCTAGATATATCACAATAGCTTTAAAAAATCCTAACACTTTTAAATACATAGCACTATAACTCACTTAAAAAAATAAACTCATCAATTAACCCTTTATTTTATATACTATTATTTACAAATGGGTTAGCTCCTTTTACCTCTATTAGTTTAAAATATCTATTACAAAGGACATGTTTCAAAGTATATATTGCAAAATGAGGACAAAAATAGGGCTGAATTCATAAAGTAGCTGGAATGATTAGATCATGAGTGCTAAGCACTTAGAATGAGGGTCAGCACATGGCAGCACTTGTGTAATTGATTATTATTTTCAATAATAATGATGAAGATAGGTTTATATGACTTTAGCATTGCCATTACTTGTATCTTTTAATAATGATAAAAAATCACCAATGCTACCCAACACTGTATTCAGCATAAAACAGGTAATCCTTCAAACTAGGCTTCGATAGTACATGAACCAAGAACTTCCTGATGTACAAGATGGATTTAGAAAAGGCAAAGGAACCAGAGATGAAATTGCCAACATTTGTTAGATCATAGAGAAAGCAAGAGAATTTCAGAAAAAAAAACCATCTACTTCTGCTTCAGTAGTTATGCTAAAGCTTTGACTATGTGGATCACAACCGACTGTGGAAAATTCCTAAAGAGATGGGAATACCAGACCACCTTATCTGACTTCTGAGAGACCTGTATGCTGGTCAGGATGCAACAGTTAGAACCAGACATGGAACAACAGACTGGTTCAAAATTAGGAAAGGAGTACATCAAGGCTGTATATTGTCACCTTGTTTATTTAACTTCTATGCAGAGCACATTCCAGAAATCAGCGACATTCTAGGAATCAGTGAACTGAAATGGACTGGAATGGGTGAATTTAACTCAGATGACCATTATATCTACTACTGCGGGCAGGAATCCCTCAGAAGAAATGGAGTGGCCATCATGGTCAACAAAAGAGTCTGAAATGCAGTACTTGGATGCAATCTCAAAAACGACAGAATGATTTCTGTTTGTTTCCAAGGCAAACCATTCAATATCACAGTAATCCAACTCTATGCCCCAACCAGTAATGCTGAAGAAGCTGAAGTTGAATGGTTCTATGAAGACCTACAAGACCTTTTAGAACTAACACCCAAAAAAGATGTCCTTTTCATTATAGGGGACTGGAATGCAAAAATAGGAAGTCAAGAAACACCTAGAGTAACAGGCAAATTTGGCCTTGGAATATGGAATGAAGCAGGGCAAAGACTAATAGAGTTTTGCCAAGAAAATGCACTGGTCATAACAAACACCCTCTTCCAACAACACAAGAGAAGACTCTATACATGGACATCACCAGATGGTCAACACCGAAACCAGATTGATTATATTCTTTGCAGCCAAAGATGAAGAAGCTCTATACAGTCAGCAAAAACAAGACCAGGAGATGACTGTGGCTCAGACCATGAACTCCTTATTGACAAATTCAGACTTAAATTGAAGAAAATAGGGAAAACCAATAGACCATTCAGGTATGACCTAAATCAAATCCCTTATGATTATACAGTGTAAGTGAGAAATAGATTTAAGGGCCTAGATCTGATAGATAGAGTGCCTGATGAACTATGGAATGAGGTTCGTGACATTGTACAGGAGACAGGGATCAAGACCATTCCCATTGAAAAGAAATGCACAAAAGCAAAATGGTTGTCTGGGGAGGCCTTATAAATAGCTGTGAAAAGAAGAGAAGTGAAAAGCAAAGGAGAAAAGGAAAGATATAAACATCTGAATGCAGAGTGCCAAAAAATAGCAAGAAGAGATAAGAAAGCCTTCTTCAGCAATCAATGCAAAGAAATAGAGGAAAACAACAGAATGGGAAAGACTAGGGATCTCTTCAAGGAAATCAGAGATACCAAAGGAACATTTCATGCAAAGATGGGCTCGATAAAGGACAGAAATGGTATGGACCTCACAGAAGCAGAAGATATTAAGAAGAGATGGCAAGAATACAAAGAAGAACTGTACAAAAAAGATCTTCACAACCCAGATAATCATGATGGTGTGATCCCTGACCTAGAGCCAGACATCCTGGAATGTGAAGGCAAGTGGGCCTTAGGAAGCATCACTATGAACAAAGCTAGTGGAGGTGATGGAATTCCAGTTGAGCTGTTTCAAATCCTGAAAGATGATGCTGTGAAAGTGCTGCACTCAATATGCCAGCAAATTTGGAAAACTCAGCAGTGGCCACAGGACTGGAAAAGGTCAGTTTTCATTCCAATCCCAAACAAAGGCAATGCCAAAGAGTGCTCAAACTACCGCACAATTGCACTCATCTCACATGCTAGTAAAGTAATGCTCAAAATTCTCCAAGCCAGGCTTCAGCAATACGTGAACCATGAACTTCCTGATGTTCAAGCTGGTTTTAGAAAAGGCAGGGGAACCAGAGATCAAATTGCCAACATCCGCTGGATCATAGAAAAAGCAAGAGAGTTCCATAAAAACATCTATTTCTGCTTTATTGACTATGCCAAAGCCCTTGACTGTGTGGATCACAATAAACTGTGGAAAATTCTGAAAGAGATGGGAATACCAGACCACTTGATCTGCCTCTTGAGAAATTTGTATGCAGGTCAGAAAGCAACAGTTAGAACTGGACATGGAACAACAGACTGGTTCCAAATAGGAAAAGGAGTTTGTCAAGGCTGTATATGGTCACCCTGTTTATTTAACTTCTATGCAGAGTACATCATGAGAAACGCTGGACTGGAAGAAACACAAACTGGAATCAAGATTGCCGGGAGAAGTATCAATCACCTCAGATATGCAGATGACACCACCCTTATGGCAGAAAGTGAAGAGGAACTCAAAAGCCTCTTGATGAAAGTGAAAGAAGAGAGTGAAAAAGTTGGCTTAAAGCTCAACATTCAGAAAATGAAGATCATGGCATCCGGTCCCAACACTTCATGGGAAATAGATGGGGAAACAGTGGAAATAGTGTCAGACTTTATTTTTCTGGGCTCCAAAATCACTACAGATGGTGACTGCAGCCATGAAATTAAAAGACGCTTACTCCTTGGAAGGAAAGTTATGTCCAACCTAGATAACATATTCAAAAGCAGAGTCATTACTTTGCCAACAAAGGTTCATCTAGTCAAGGCTATGGTTTTTCCTGTGGTCATGTATGGATGTGAAAGTTGGACTGTGAAGAAGGCTGAGTGCCGAAGAATTGATGCTTTTGAACTGTGGTGTTGGAGAAGACTCTTGAGAGTCCCTTGGACTGCAAGGAGATCCAACCAGTCCATTCTGAAGGAGATCAGCCCTGGGATTTCTTTGGAAGGAATGATGCTAAAGCTGAAACTCCAGTACTTTGGCCATCTCATGCTAAGAGTTGACTCATTGGAAAAGACTGTGATGCTGGGAGGGATTGGGGGCAGGAGGAGAAGGGGATGACAGAGGATGAGATGGCTGGATGGCATCACTGACTCCATGGACGTGAGTCTGAGTGAACTCTGGGAGTTGGTGATGGACAGGGAGGCCTGGCATGCTGCAATTCATGGGGTCACAAAGAGTCGGACAAGAATGAGCAACTGATCTGATCTGATCTGATGCAGAGCACATCATGTGAAATGCCAGGCTGGATAAAGCATAAGCTGGAATCAAGATTGTCAGGAGAAGTCTCAACAACCTCAGATATGCAGATGATACCACCCTAATGGCAGAAAGAGAAGAGGACCTAAAGAGCCTCTTGATGAAGATGAAAGAGGAGAGTGAAAAAGCTGGTTTATAACTCAACACTCAAAAAACTAAGATCATGGCATCTGGTCCTATCACATCATGGCCTCTGGTCCTATCACTTCATGGCAAATAGATGGGGACACAATGAAAACAGTGACAAACTTTATTTTCTTGGGCTCCAAAATCACTATGGATGGTGACAGCAGCCATGAAATTAAAAGACACTTGCTCCTTGGAGGAAAAGTTATAACAAACCTAGACAGCACATTAAATAGCAGAGACATCACTTGGCTAACAAAAGTCCATATAGTCAAAGCTATGGTTTTTCCAATAGTCATGTATGAATGTGAGAGTTGGACCATAAATAAAGGTGAGTGCCGAAGGCCTGATGCTTTTGAACTGTGGTGTTAGAGCAGACTCTTGAGAGTCCCTTAGACAGCAAGGAGATCAAACCAGCCAACCCTAAAGGAAATCAACCCTGAATATTCATTGGACAAGCTGAAGGTGAAGCTGAATCCAATACCTTGGCCACCTGATATGAGGAGCCAATTCACTGGAAAAGACCCTGATGCTGGGAAAGATTGAGCGCAGGAGGAAAAAGAGGGTGACATGGTGAGATGGTTGGATGGCATCATTGATTCACTGGACATGAGTTTGAGCAAACTCTCAGAGATAGTGAAGGATAGGAAAGTCTGGCATGCTGCAGTCTATGCAGTTGCAAAGAGTCAGACATGACTGAGCAACTGAACAAGAACATAAGTGATGTGCCTCAATTTAAATAAAATGTATAATACTAAATGTTAATAGTACAATGATTTTAATCAAATAAGGATTACTCATCCTATGAACATTATAGCTTTTGTTTTGATTTTTTTTAAAATCATACTGTTAGGGGAAGCACAGTGACTGAAACTGCCCATCCTGGCTAGGCACCACAGTAACCATTTGCATGAGTTATTTTATAATAGGAGGTCCTAGTAAGGAACATGAAGCTAATAAGCCACCACCAATCAGAAGAGTTCAGGAAAGGTCACAAGGAGACACCAGGTGCCCTTCTACCTCCTAGAATCCTTCTCACTGGCATCCATCTTTGTTGATCAATGTGTGCACCACCAGGAAGTAGCTTGAGTCATAATGATTGGCCAAAGGCAACCCAGAAACTAATCCTAACACCATAAAACCCAAGCCTGACAGCCATGTGTCAGAGCAGTTCTCCTGGCTTCCCTTACCCTACTGTTCTGCAGCTGGGGGCCCCTTCCCAATAAAGTCTCTTCCTTTGTCAGCATGTAGTCTCCTTGGACAATTTATTGCCGAGTATTAGATAAGAGCCTGATCTTGGGCCCTGGAAGGGGTCCTCCTTTCTGCAATAATATCTTCCACAGTTGGATATAACTCTTTTTGTAGAATGATGACTGTGCTGTGCTCAGTCTTGTCTGACTCTTTGTAACCCCATGGGCTGTAGCCTGCCAGGCTCCTCTATCCATGGGATTCTCCAGGCAAGGATACTGGAGTGGGTTACCACGCCCTCTTCCAGGGGATTTCCCCAACCCAGGGATTGAACCCAGGTCTCCCGTATTGCAGATGGATTCCTTTCACCATCTGAGCCACCAGGAAGTCCACAAGTGGACATCAGTGTGAGTAGTAGGGAGGTGGGGGATGGTGTCATGAAAGAGAAAGCAAACCACATTTTATAAAGAGTCACAGGTCCTTTCAAGTGGATAGAGCATCACACAAACTATAAATGAAGAAAAAATGTGTTTCAATGTACCAAACTGATTTAAATCAGCTTTTCAAGGACATATCAATTGGATCAAGCAGTGTGACACCTGCCATAGAAGGAATCAATACATTGTGGAGGATGAAGGGCTTTTGTGCTGATCTGAGCCACAGGAAATGAAAAAACTATTAGTTCTTCTTAGATCTCCCAATCTTCTATCAGAGAACACAAAGGGAGTCTTCAAAGAAAGTGTTTTGGGCAGGCAGTAGCAAATAATCACTTCTCTTAATGTAGAATCTTAACATTAATTGCAAAGTTTATGTAATCCTCAGGTGTGGCACATCCAGGGTTTGAAAAGATTTTCTACAAAGAGCCAGATGGAAAAATGTTAGGCTTTGGTGGCCATAAAATCTCTGCCACAGCTATTCAGTCCTACCATTGAATTGGAAGAGCATACATAAATGATGGCATGTTGTTGTGATACAATAAAACTTTATTTACACAACACAAGTAGTGATCCAGAATTCATCACAGGCCTAAGGCATCATCAAAACTGTTTCTTGAGTAATTGCCATTTGTCTGGTCCATTGGAATGTCTTTCACTTTCAAAATCCTTTTTGTTACTTTATACTCTGAGGTCACTTTCCCTACTTGTGAAGATTAAGCGAGATAATCCATGTTAGATGCCTAGGACAAAGTCTCCAAGACAATTTAGCTCAATACAAAAATACAGACCTGAAAGCTTGACTGAATTCTAATTCTGCCACTAATTAGCTGTGTGGGCTTGGACAAGGTTTTAACTTCTCTATACCTCAATCTCTCCCTCATGAAATGAGATCATAACTATTTACCTCATAGGTTATTGAGAGGAAATAAAAGAAGATACATATAAACTGTTTAGAACAGTGCCTAGCACATGTTGAGCATTATATGAATGTCAATTATTATTATTATTACAGTTTCACAACTCTCATTCATGCTAAATACTGTTATCTCTACTTCAAAAATCAGGAAGAGCAGCAGCAGCCTGTGATATAAAGAGTTAATGCTAGGAGAGCCAGAAAAGACAGAGACCAGGATGGTTTAGAGTTACTTGCTGGAGGTAAAAGTGGACATGCAATCAGGGTTAAATTGTGCAGAATGTTAAATAAGACAAATATTTTGGACTTCATCTCCCAAAGAAGAGAGGAATTGCCTAGGGAAATTGCTACACTGGACCTGTATCTGACGCATGATTAATAATCAGTTGGTGAAGCAGACAAAGACTTTTAAAAACCAGGTACAAAAGACTTCAGAAAATAAGAATTTAAAAGGAGAGGGCCCAAGAGTCTCATGCACTCCAAGTGTCATGAGTACACTCTGTTTTGCATGGATTTATGCATGTGGAATCTGAGTGGCTTCCCCCAGAGCTTCTATTATCCTCTAGTTTACCTGGAATAAAGTAGGGAGGGGCGCAAGGAAGAAGGGCTCAAAGTCAAAAACCAAAATTAGATTTTCCCAGAATGTAAGGATTGCAAGAAGCTACAGCCCAAAATGAGCAAATTTTCTCACACAAGATTGATAAAAAAGAAGAAAGTCTAGTATAGGCAGTAAAGTCATTGTAGCCAATACACAAAGGAGTGGACAGGAAAGAATATGGTTATTCACATAACGAGACAAATACCAAAATGAAATTGTAAGGTGTATCCATTCATAAAGGGTCAAATGAATAGAGAAATATAGTTCTCCAACAGCACATGACAGTCCAGAATTATGTTTTTAAATACAGCCTGAAGTTGATATGGTAGGATCAGCAGAAGGCCAAAATGCACCAGAGTTCTAGACAACCAATAAACATCACTGGAGTAATTGGCCCTGAGGTCCATGTACATATGGGAATCTAGCATAAATCTGGTTTATCTAAAGCAACGCCATCCAAAAGATGACACTGCAATTCACATGTGTAATATAAGATTTTCTAGTACTCACATTTTTAAAAGTTAAAAAAAAAGAAAAAGGAAAGAAATTTTAAGAATGTATTTATTTAACCCAACACATTCAGAATATTATTTCAACATGTATGCAATTTTTAAAAAATTAACGAGGGCTTCCTTGATGGCTCACTGGTAAAGAATCCGCCTACCAATGCAGGAGACATGGGTTTGATCCTTGGTCCAGGAAGATCTCACATGCCATGGAGCAATTAAGTCTGTGCACCACAACTATTGAGCCTGTGCTCTAGAGCCCGGGAGCCACGACTACTGAGCCCTCGCACCCTAGAGTCCATATTCCACAACAACAGAAGCACCACAGTGAGAAGACCATGCACCACAGCTAGAGAGCAGCCCGCTCACCACAACTAGAGAAAAGCAACGAAGACCCAACACAGCCAAAAATAAATACATAAAATTATTAAAAATGAATGAGATATTTTATATATATTTTTACACTTTGTCTTCACAATCCAGGGCATATTTTACACTTATAGAGCATCTCAATTCACATGTTAAATTTTCACTAGTAACATATGATCTGTATTTAGATTTTATTAATAAAAGTGTACATTTGAAAAAGTAACCTGGAGAAGGAAACGGCAACCCACTCCAGTATTCATGCCTGGAAAATCTCATGGACCGAGGAACCTGGTGGGCTACAATCCATGGGGTCGCAAAGAGTCAGACACGACTGAGTGACTTCTGTGTTTTTGAAGCTCAAAGGGATATGGGCCACTGAAAAGGATATAAACCAGGGCAGAATTTCTTAAAGAAGTAACAGATTAGTTCGTTACAACATCAAGATATATGGAATTGAAAGAGAGATGCTACCAAGAGAGTTGGGCAGTACTGCTTAAATAATGCTCAAGAGTTTCTATTCTTAAATTGTTTCCTCTTGAGAGAAGATGAGCAGCACTGGGCCCACTCCCCTCTGCCTTTTTCTGTTCCCCACTTTGGTTAGGTGTTGTCACTTTCAGAATTGCACTTTTTTCACCTTGCATAGTAGCTGCCAAAGTGTGTTTTTATAAACATGGGGTTCTAGAGCGCTGGCTTCCTGGGGCAGAGGAAAGAAAGAAATGCATGTTGTACAGAATAAGTACGTTCATATGTTTAATAAAATAGTTCTATTATTGAAAAAAAAAGAAAAATTAACCTTACAAACCCAAGCTGTTCCAAATGTATATAAAAATTTTCCAATAGTTGAAATGAATATTAATTGTTAAGTCTAAAGTTATATTAAGTAGAAATAAATGAAATTAAATTTTTATTCCTCAGTTACATTGGCAACATTTCAACTGTTTTGTAGCCACATGTGACCAATGGTTACCATGTTGGACAGCTCAGAAAACTAGAACCAGATAGGCTTGGCCCTGGAGAGGCTATCTAAGGGAAGAATACCAACTGTCTAAGGGAAAGAAATGCTTGAGAGACTGAATGTCCTTAGGATTCAGAGCACTGCTGTTTAACCAATGAGTCATATCATATTTTGTCTGTGTTTACATGACAGTATTTATTATTTTATGTTAACAGTATGCTTTAAGTCATAATTCTATCACAATTGAAGGCAAAGAACTATCTTTTATAATTATTTTATAATATTTGCAATGCTTACCACAGTATATAAACATCATGATCAATAAACAATTAATTGATTTAATTATTTATAAACAAATTAAATACTGAAGAGCCACAGGTTATGCTGATCCTTGAACCAGAGAAATCTTACAGGAAAGAAGGAACTGTCAGCTGAGATGAAGAGACTAGAATTTCTAGATATGAGAATGGGACACAAAAGCTCACAATAAGCTAATTCTAGGGGAAGTGAGGCATGGGCAGTACAAAAGAGAAGTCAAAGTGTTAGTCACTCGTCCTGTCCAACTCTTTGAGACCCCATGGACAGTAGCCCAACAAGCTCCTCTGTCCATGGAATTCTCCATGCAAGAATACTGGAGTTGAGTAGCCATTCCCTTCTCCAGGGGATCTTCCCAACTCAGGGGTTGAACCCAGGTTTCCTGCACTGCAGCAGATTTTTTACCATCTGAGCCACCAGGGAAGCCCATATGGGGAGTATGAAGTAGTTGCCTTTTGGGTAGGAGGGAGAGGATGAGACAGGATGTGGCTCAGAGGGTAGTCTACCATATTGACACCCAGGCTTGAACCACAAAATTAAAATGGGACTTAATATAAAGGAGGAGCCATTGCATGTATATAAAAATAAAAGAAATGAAATAATCAAAATGGCAGTGAAAGAAAATTAGTTCTTGCTGTAACGTATCAAATCCTGGAGAGGTACAGGCAGTTTGGGTACTGTTGTTTGTATCTGCGGAAACAGATGAAAAGGGAGTAAATCAGAAGATGCTGCAGGTAATACTATTAAAATTGGCCATGGAATAATAGAGTACTCATTCAAAACTGTTCATAGAATTTCCAAAAGTGGCTAAATTCTAGAAAGAGTTATTTTAAACACTGTGTAAATCTGGCTCCAAAGTTGTGTGTGAGAGTCTCTACCTAACTGCTCAAATGACTGAAAATGCCTGGAGTCATTTCTGAAAATTCAGATAGTTTATTTAAATACCTATTTTTCATACATCAACAGATTTTTTTCCAGTGGAGGAAACGGGGGCAGTGCAGCTCTGGGACCTTCCAACCCTCCAAAATGAGCCCTGCTTAACAGTCTGCAAATGATTTAATAGTGAGACAGACAGAGTTTGTAAGGCCAATAATTTCCGTCTCTGCAACTTTTAGAAATATAAACACATGTGATGAATTGCGTGTGGATAGATTAACTTTCTCAGCAACTCTACTGAACAAGAATTCAGTAAAAGACAAGGCAAAGATCTGCCCTGGATTGAATTATGGAATTGTTTTTAATTAAACCTTATTTATTTTACTGAGGGTAGGCAGTGCATTGTCCTGCAAAACTGCAAGGAACCCAGTGATCTCTGGCACGAGGAGATTGTTTTCCCACTTTTGTAACTGAGGAGAGCTGCACTTAGGCTCAAGCAAACAGTCCACCTGGAGCTTCCCCTTTCCTAAATGTTATGACTCAGTCAGGCAAGATCTCAGCTGAACTCATCATAGTCAACAAAAGAGTCCAAAATGCAGTACTGGGTTGGTTGGTATCCTACAAATAATATTTACTGGGCAGACACCCTCTCCTGTTACATCTAGGAGAAACTCAGCTCAAATCCTGATGCACATGCTCCGTGCAGTTCATCTAGACATTAAACATGTACCCACTACCTAACATATATTGCCAGGGACTTCCCTTGTGGTCCAGTGGTTAAGAGTCTGCACTTCCACTCCTGGGCTTCCCAGGTGGCTCAGTGATAAAGATCCACCTGCCAATGCAGAAGACATGGGTTTGATTCCTAGGTCAGGAAGATCTCCTGGAGAAGGAAATGGCAACCCACTCCAGTATTCTTGTCTAGGAAATCCCATGGACAGAATAGCCTGGTGGGGCTACAGTCCATGAGGTCACAAAAGAATCAGTCAAAACTTAGTGACTAAACAATAAACCTAATGTATAGTGTACACAGCACTCAGTTCAGTTCAGTTCAGTTGCTCAGTCATTCCCGACTCTTTGTGAACCCATGGACTTCAGCATGCCAGGCTTCCCTGTCCATCACCAATTCCTGGAGCTTGCTCAAACTCATGTCCATCCAGTCGGTGATGCCATCCAACCATCTCATCCTCTATTGTCCCCTTCTCCTCCTGCCTTCAATCCTTCCCAGAACCAGGGTCTTTTCCAATGAGTCAGTTATTTGCACCAGCTGGCCAAAGTATTGGAGTTTCAGCTTCATTAGTCCTTCCAATGAATATTCGGGACTGATTTCCTTTAGGATGGACTGGTTGGATCTCCTTGCAGTCCAAGGGACTCTCAAGAGTCTTCTCCAACACCACAGTTCAAAAGCATCATATCTTTTGCACTCAGCTTTCTTTATAGTCCAAATCTCACATCCATACATGACTACTGGAAAAACCATAGCTTTGACTAGGCAGATCTTGTTGGCAAAGTAATGTCTCTGCTTTTGAATAACCTATCTAGGTTGGTCATATCTTTTCTTCCAAGGAGCAAGTGTCTTTTAATTTCATGGCTGCAGTCACCATCTGCAGTGATTTTGGAGCCCAAGAAAATAAAGTCTGACACTGTTTCCATTGTTACCCCATCTATTTGCCATGGAGTGATGGGACCAGAGACCATGATCTTAGTTTCCTGAATGTTGAGCTTTAAGCCAACTTTTTCACTCTCCTCTTTCACTTACACCAAGAGGCTCTTTATTTCTTCTTCACTTTCTGCCATAAGGGTGGTGTCATCTGTGTATCTGAGGTTATTGATATTTCTCCCAGCAATCTTGATTCCAGCTTGTGCTTCTTCCAGCCTGGAAGTTTGCATGATGTACTCTGCATATAAGTTAAATAAGCAGGGTGACATTATACAGCTTTGACGTACTCCTTTCCTAATTTGGAACCAGTCTGTTGTTCCATGTCTAGCTCTAACTGTTGCTACTTGATCTTCATACAGATTTCTCAGGAGGCAGGTAAAGTGGTCTGTTATTCCCATCTCTTTAAGAAGTTTCCACAGTTTGTTGGGATCCACACAATCAAAGGCTTGGCTTAATTAATAAAACAGGAGATATTTTTCTGGAACTCTTTTGCTTTTTTGATGATCTAGTGGATGTTGGCAATTTGATCTCTGGTTCCTCTGCCTTTTCTAAATCCAGCTTGAACATCTGGAATTTCATGGTTCATGTACTGCTGAAGACTGGCTTGAAGAATTTTGAGCATTACTTTGCTAGCATGTGAGACAACTGCAATTGCTCAGTAGTTTGAGCATTCTTTGGCATTGCCTTTCTTTGGGAATGGAATGAAAACTGACCTTTTCCAGTCCCGTGGCTACTGGTGAGTTTTTCAAATTAGGTGGCATATTGAGTGCAGCACTTTCACAGCATCATCTTTTAGGATTTGAAATAGCTCAAATGGAATTCCATCACCTCCACTAGCTTTGTTCATAGTGATGCTTCCTAAGGCTCACTTGATTATGCATTCCAGGATGTCTGGCTCTAGGTGAGTGATCACCTCATCATGGTTATCTGGGTCATGAAGATCTTTTTTTGTATAGTTCAAATGTGTAGTTCTCTTCTGAATATTTTCTGCTTCTGTTAGGTCCATACCATTTCATAGCACACAGAGCTAAATACTGACAATACAAAGGCCAGTAAGATGTTGCTGGTATCTTGAAGTCACAGTTCAACATATTAAATGATAATTAGAAGATAATACATCTCAATGAGCAGAGTCCAGTGAAGGCATAGAGAAGGGAAAAAACAACACTTTCTTGAAGATTAGAGAGAGATTTTGTGTGGGAGGTGAAAACTGATCTGAGTCTTAAAGAATGAGTAAATGAGTAAGAGTTACTAAAGAAAATGAAGACTGAGAGCTTATGTGAGCAGCTGAAGGAGGGAGAACAGAGAGCAGGAGAAACAGGACAGGAAAAGGAGGGGGAAGAGAGAGAGGGAGGACAAAGCTGACTGGGATTCCCAGGAGATTTCATCTGACCAAATAAAATTGGGGCAAGGAAACAGAGAATATGGCGATTAAAGTTCTTCTCTCCACCCCCTGAGGGAATATTCTCTTCACGGTAAGAAGAATAACTAAAAGAGAGGAAATAGAATTTTCTGAAAGAATTTGAAATGAATTTATATATAACCCCAATGGGTCTAGTTATAAGGTAACTTTACTTCTTTCTTGGTCTCAAAATATCCAATTACTCAAATTGCCTTAAAAAAGAATTTGCATGACTTTTATTTTTTAAAAACATAGGTGGAAAATCCTTTGTAACTCTAACAATGATTATTGATATGCCAAAATTTCCTTTGGTGAAATATTATTAAAGACATTTCAAAGAGAATATCCAAACCATTTTTTTACATATTTCCTCATAATAAAATAGCAACTAACACTATGTCCCAGATGTTATCTAAACATTAAGCATATATTAACTTATTTACTCTTTTCAACTATATACAAATTAGATCTTACTAAAATTTCCATTTTCCTGATGAGGATCCCAAGGTACAGATAGGAAAAGTGCTTGTTCAAGATCACAGCATGGGTAAGTGACAGAGATAGGATTCAAATACAACTCGTCTCTTTTCAGAGTCCAGGTTTTAATAACCACACCATACTATTTCTTCTAACAACAGAAATGGAATTATCAAACATATCAACTCTGACAAAATAGAGAATCTGGACAAAAATTTTTTAAGAGTTAAATTTTCCAGTACTCATGTTGGTAGCCAAATGCCTGCTTATACTGATCTGACAGTCTAGTAAGATGGATTCCATTTATAAAGACTATGACAGGAATGAACCATGAAGCTATATTTATGTGAATGTGATTAAACTCTGAAAATGAAACATCTCTAGCTCAGAAAGCATTTATTTGTATTACCATTTTGTCATAATAGATAAATAAAGCTTTAAACCAAATCAGTCACTAATGAATGATCCTCTCGAAGGTAACATAGGTAGGCACAGCTTCTCACTATTAAAGTAAACACTGGCAGCAGAACCTGCAATAATATAAGCCAGATGGTTGAGAAGGATGAGACTTCTCTGGTCTGAAATAGAAAACACTTCCATGAAACTTGAGGCAAGTACTTTTACCCCAACTTCATCTTTTACAAATTTCTCTGTATGCACATGTGTATGTAATGTGTTATAAGTGCATGGCTGCAGGGTAATACTCCTTTAAAAGCATAAAAACGTATAAGAACTTATCTTCTACTTATCACATGTAAATTTCTCTGCCTTTAATTACATGGGATGTTCTGATTGCCCTACTTTCAAGGGTAAGAGTGAAGAAATCAAGTGTTAACTTGTGTATAACTAAAGAATATTGTGCATAACTGAAAGAAATAAGCCAACATGAGTCTAACTTCACTTTTTATTGTTGTTGTAAAAAATGCAACTTGTTACCAAAAAAAATAAATAAAAAGAAGAACTTGACCATAAGTTGCTCACAGAATATAGTTAGCCACTAAATATAGAACAAAAACTATTTACAGCCAGGAGAATGTAGTCTATTGCCTCAATGGAAAGATCCTAATTATTTTCTAAAGCTAATATTCTGCCTGAATGCAAAGAAAGCTCAATTGGAAATGAAAAGAACTGAATGTTACTCTCAGCTCTCTTGGCCCCCACATCATTCTGCCTTTTTTTACCTTAGTCTTCTTTTTTTTTTTTTTTTTTGATAATTGAAGATAACAATGCTACATAGGATTATTATGAAAATAAAAATAATTAATAAATAATACCAAATATTTGCAGTTGGCTATTGATAACTGATATAAAACACCTTAAAATATTAACAATGTAGAAATTATATCCTTTCTTCAGGCTCTTATTTTTCAGCAGAAAAGGCTCATTCCATTTTCTCTGGGAGAATTAAACCATTATTGTAGCAAAATGGGTTTAAACGAAAAAAAAAGTGCTCAGGAAAAAAGTGATTGTCTTACTAAACCACATTCTTCAAAATGTGTTAAATGTAGATGATAATATAGAATATATGAAATTGTGTTTGATGGTAAACATAAAAATTTGTAGAGGGAAAGAGTTAACAGTGGTAGAAAGAGCAAGAGGCTTATTATCCCATCAAAACATATTTGGTTTACACACTGGAAAGCAAAATGCAAGACAAAAAGCAAGCAGCCGTAGGAATCTATCATGTTGATTTAATTAGCTTTGAAGATGTGTTCTATGATCTCAATGTACAATTGTGGAAGTTTATTCAGGTAGAATGGCTAAACACACAGTTACACATACTGCTCTAATTCAACAAAATTGAAACTTGTAAGAAAAAAAAAAAAGGAAAACACCCTTTCTGTGAATATCAGCCTTTTTTTTTTTTTTCTCTTTAACAGGTTTAAAGGAAAGGATCTCATGGATACAATTGGTAAGTGAGACTTTCACTGATATTGCTGGCTCAAGAAGGTCTGGTTGTCACCAGGATTGTTAAACCAAACTATCCCATTAAACATGGTATTATCATATTCAATTTAGGTCATCTGTTTTTCCAGTGTATCAAAAAGAATTGTTGATAATTTGTCCGTTAACTACAAACTCAGGAAAACTTTGTTGTTAAAAACATGATCCACAAAGTCAGACTGAAAGCCTTTAAAATTTTTTTGGCTAGAACCCGCTTAATTATTCCCAAACTTGTCCTTTTATTTTTAACTTGAGATTGGTTTTGGAATTAAATACTGTGACTAGACACCCTTTTGCATTGGCTGCTGCATCTGCAAATCCAATAAAGGACAGAGCATGTGTATATGTATACTGATAAAAGCAGCCTGTCTGTATTAATTGTCCAAAGTTTTTCTAAATTCACCTCACCATTATAGATTGTTTTCAAGAACATTTTGGATTTTATTTAACTGTCAATGCTTACATATCTTCCTTCAGGGTTACTCCTTCCTCAGATGTTTTTGGCACCATCTATTAGTCTCAAGTGAATAATAAATGGGCTCCCCACGTGGCTCAGTGGTAAAGAATCCTCCTGCCAATGCAAGAGATGTGGGTTCGATCTCTGGGCTGGGAAGATCCCCTGGAGAAGGGAATGGCAACCCATTCCAGTGCTTTTGCCTGGGAAATCCCAGGGACAGAGGAGCCTCGTGGGCTAGAGTCCATGGGGTCACAAAAGAGTCGGACACGACTTAGCAACTAATGACAACACAATACCAAAACATATAAAGCCAAGGTACACCAATAGCAAATTTATTGACAAATTCAAAATTTGAAAAATTTCACAGTGGGACAGCACAGAGTGTACAAAGAGGATATACACCATGGTCAGCTCCTCCTTATGATCTCACATTTCAAGAAGAATCTACATGAGCAATGATTTTGCTAGAAAACACAGATACTACTATAAGAATGTATGCCCAGATATCCTCTTTGAGATTTCAGGTATCAGGTATTAGAATCTGTTGTAGGACTCATGAACGGATTCACCCTGATACACACATACATGTGTGTGTGTGTGTGTGTGTGTGTGTGTGTGTAGTATATTTTTCCCCAGTTACTCTTCATTTAAAGATAAAAAAAAAAATCTGGTTTAAAATATTTTAGAAACTGTGAAAGGCTGATGCCAAAATGCAGATCAACTTTGCAAACATCCCTAGAACATGCTCCCTACCTAGAGACATCCCTATAGTTCCTAAGAACTGACACATTCATCTACAACATGTTTTCAATTCAAGTTTGCTCACACATGATGGAACTATGGAAGTTGCATTTTACTCATGGTGCTTCCTTCATAAAAATAGGTCAGGAAAAAAAAAAAAGATAGACTCTGGACCAAGGTGATGACATAGGGGGTTTCTGAAGTTTCCTCCTCCTCTGACAGACACTTCGTACACAACTACTACACAGAGAGTAGTTTCCTTTGAGGAAAATCCAAAACCCAGTTGAGTGACTCTGACACATCCACCAGCACAGAAAACAGTTGCATTAAAATGTGCATGGAAGTCTGAGACACAGAATCACGACCGCCCCCAGCACAGTACCCTTAACTCTCAGCTTCTTCCTGAGGAGTGAAGAAGCTGATATATCCAGCATCCCAACTTTTCAGGCTGCCACCTAAGGGGAGTGTTCCCTAAGGGGCGTGCCACCTAATCACTGAGGTCTGAGAGTCAACAGGGCTGACATTCACAAGTCCCATATAATTATAGCAGGAAAAGAAGCAATTTTTACAAAAGTGCAGGAGATCCAACCAGTCCATTCTGAAGGAGATCAGCCCTGGGATTTCTTTGGAAGGAATGATGCTAAAGCTGAAACTCCAGTACTTTGGCCACCTCATGTGAAGGGTTGACTCATTGGAAAAGACTCTGATGCTGGGAGGGATTGGGGGCAGGAGGAGAAGAGGACAACCGAGGATGAGATGGCTGGATGGCATCACTGACTCGATGGACGTGAGTCTCAGTGAACTCCGGGAGTTGGTGATAGACAGGGAGGCCTGGCGTGTTGCGATTCATGGGGTCGCAAAGAGTCAGACATGACTGAGCGACTGAACTGAACTGAGGAGCAACCCATGCAGCTATTCACCTGTACCTTGCACAGAGGAAGCAGGCAGAAATGCCCGCATCCCGGTTTCTTCCCAGAAGGTGTTTGCACACTTTCTTAGTTGCTGCCTGAAGGTCAAGCATCTATGTGCTGACTATGACTGTCCCTTGTGAAACACAGGTGGGTGTTGGCACACTCTTTATATTACAAAGAATCACTAAATACAAAGACAATGGCTTGGATAAACACGAAGA
This sequence comes from Bos mutus, assembly GCF_027580195.1. Classification (NCBI taxonomy): domain Eukaryota; kingdom Metazoa; phylum Chordata; class Mammalia; order Artiodactyla; family Bovidae; genus Bos; species Bos mutus. Next base: position 17,887,047 of record NC_091621.1, on the reverse strand, counting down.
TTTGAGAAGCAGCAAGAAGTTTGGGCCAGGCTGATGGAGGAGGTTCATCTCCTGCATTTACCTGCACAGAGACCAACACAAAGGTCAAGGAAAATGAAGAAACAGGGAAGTATGTTCCAAACAAAAGAACAAAGATAACATCTCCAGAAACCAGTCTAAGTAAAGCAGAGATAAGTGGCTTAGCCCATACAGTGGTATACAAACACACATACACATACACAATGAAATATTATTTAGCCATAAAAAGAAAGAAATTCTTCCACTTGCAAGAACATCAAAGAAACTGCAGGACATTATGCTAAGTACAATAGGCCAGAGAAAGACAAATACTGCTTGGTATCACTTCTATGTGGAATCCAAAAAAAAAGTCAAACTCAAAATTTGAAAGTAGAAGGGTAGATACCAGGATGAGTTGGAGTGACAGAGGAAGGAGCAGAGGTTGGTAATAAGGGTATAAACTTTCAGCTTTATGATGAAAAAGGTCTGATGACTAAAACTGATTATACTATATAGTATAACTGAAACTGGCTTAAAGAGAACTTAAGTGTTTTTACTACTAATAAAAAAAAGGTAAATATAAGAGGTGATGGTACACTTTAAATATATTACAATGTTATTTGTCAATTAGACATGAATGAAAAAAGAACAAAATGTGTTGAATTCATTACAGCTCTCTGAATTCATATTTCATACAGTTTTCTATATAAACTGTAGCAAATATTTTATGCCATACATCCAATTTAAACCAGAGGTATAAACAATTGTTGCAAGTAAAAAAGAAATCTATTTCAAACTTCATATTTCTTAACTTCAGTCAAGTATTCTCAAAAAAATTAATACTCTTTGAATGCTTCTAAATCTCTAATAATTTTATCTTATAATATTAAGATTCAAGATTAGTATTATGATTTCTTTTCCTAAGGAGTAATAGGAAATATCCTCAGTTCAGTTCAGTTCAGTCGCTCAGTCGTGTCTGATCTTTGCAACCCCGTGAACCTCAGCACACCAGGCCTCCCCGTCCATCACCAACTCCTAGAGCTTACTCAAACTCTTGTCCATTGAGTCGGTGATGCCATCCAACTATTTCATCTTCTGTCATCCCCTTCTCCGACAGCCTTCAATCTTTTCCAGCATCAGGGTCTTGTCCAATGAGTCAGTTATTTGCATCAGCTGGCCAAAGTATTGGAGTTTCAGCTTCACCATTAGTCCTTCCAATGAATATTTGGGACTGATTTCCTTTAGGATGGACTGGTTGGATCTCCTTGCAGTCCAAGGGACTCTCAAGAGTCTTCTCCAACACCACAGTTTGAAAGCATCAATTCTTTGGTGCTCAGCTTTCTTTATAGTCCAAATCTCACATCCATACATGACTACTGGAAAAACCATAGCTTTGACTACACGGACCTTTGTTAGCAAAATAATGTCTCTGCTTTTTAATATGCTGTCTAAGTTAGTCAAAACTTTTCTTCTAAGGAGCAAGCATCTTTTAATTTCATGGGTGCAGTCAGCATCTGCAGTGATTTTGGAGCCCCCTAAAATAAAATCTGTCACTCTTTCCACTGTTTCCCCATCAATTTGCCATGATGTGATGGGACCAGATGCCATGATCTTAGTTTTCTGAATGTTTACTTTTAAGCCAACTGTTTCACTCTCCTATTTCACTAGATACTGGGAAATATCCCCAATATCTAGAATAAAAATATGTAATATATAGTCTAAATTAGTGCATTAAAATAATATTTAACTTGCTAACTTTAATCCTAGAAGTTTATATAAGTGGAATCATATGGTACAGTGTGTACAGTATATCGGAAAAGGCAATGGCACCCCACTCCAGTACTCTTGCCTGGAAAATCCCATGGATGGAGGAGCCTGGTGGGCTGCAGTCCATGGGGTCGCTAAGAGTCAGACACGACTGAGCAACTTCACTTTCACTTTTCACTTTCACGCATTGGAGAAGGAAATGGCAACCCACTCCAGTGTTCTTGCCTGGAGAATCCCAGGGACAGGGGAGCCTGGTGGGCTGCCGTCTATGGGGTCGCACAGAGTCGGACACGACTGAAGCGACTTAGCAGTAGCATACAGTATATACAGTACCTACTCTTTCTTGTGTGGCTTCATTTGACTCAGCACAATTACTTCAAGATTCTTTCCTGTTCTTGTGTTTATCAATTGTTCATACAGTTTTATTACTAAGAAGTGTTCTGTTACATGAGTATAATACAGTTTGGTGATCCATGTATCTGGTAATGGACATTTAGGTTATTTCTAGTTTTTGCCTGTTACAGATAAAGTTTATAAAGTAAATACTCATGTAGCTATTTGAATATTTGCTTTCTTTTCTGTGATAAAAGTTTCTAAGAGGTGGAATGGCTACTATATGACAGTAATAAATTTTCTTTTTAAGAAACTGCCAAACTGTTTTTCAGAGTTAATTTTCACCATAATCAGACCAATACTTGGTATGATTAGTCTTTTTAATATTAGCCATTCTAATAGACCTATATGTATTGTGGTTTTAACTTGTGATTTTAACTTGCATTTCTCAAATGACTAATGATATGAAGCATCTTTTCAAGTCCCTATTCACCATCTGTATTATCTTCTTTGGTGAAGTATCTGCTCAGCTATTTGCCCATTTTTATTGGATTCTTTGGCTTTTTATTATTGAATATTGAGGGTTTTTATTTTTTACATATTCTGAATCAAAGTCCTTTATCATAAATATGCTTGGTAAATATGTTATCCCAGTCCATGGATTATCTTTTCATTCATTTTCTTAACTGTCTTTCAAAGACCAGGAATTTTTAATTTTAATGAAGTCCAAATTTCTCAGTGTTTTCTTTTATAGCTTCTGCTTCAGAGTACCATACCTAAGAAATCCTTGCCTAATTCAAAGTCACAAAATTTTCTTCCTATATTTTCTTTTAGAGACTATATATTTTATATTTAGAACTATAATCCATGCCAGCTCCTACTCAGAGTTTTTTATGTGATACCATATGTGTGCCAAAGTCTATTTTTTGGCATGTGAAAGTGAAGGCGCTCTGTCATGTTCTACTCTTTGCGACCCCATGGACTGTAATCTGCCTGGCTCCTCTGTCCATGGGATTTTCCAGGCAAGAATACTGGAGTGGGTAGCCATTTCCTTATCCAGGGGATCTTCCCAACACAGGGATTGAACCCAGGTCTCCCACATTGCAGGCAGACTCTACCATCTGAGCCACCAGGGCACATACCCATCCAATTGTTCCAACAAATTGTTTAAAAAGATTCTCCTTTCTCCACTTGTTTGCCTTTATACCTTTATTGAAAATTAATAGACCGTGTATGTGTGGGTATATTTCTGGATTCTATTCTGTTCCACAGATCTTTGTCTATCTTGATACCAATATCACACTGTCATAATTACCGTACCTTTATAATGAGTTTTGAAATCAAGTAAATCCACTGATGTTCTTCTCTTTCAAATTTGTCTGAGCAAATTTAGATCCTTTCCATTTTCATTTAAATTTTAGAGTCAGTTTATCAATATCTTAAAAAAAAAGTCTGCTGACGTTTTGATTGAACTTTCATGGTATCTCTGGATAATTCTGAGAGCTGACATCTTAACAATAGTGATTCTTCTGCCCACTGACATGGTATATCTCTGTTTACATCGTTTTTTCCCTTCTTTCATCATTAGTATGTAGTTTTCAGTGTACAGAACTTGCACATTATTGTCAGATTTATGTCTAAGTATTTCATATCTTATGCTTTTTATTATTGGCAATTTTTATTCTTTTAAAGAGTTTTAAGGTTTTTGTTTTGTTTTGTTTATTTTATTTTTGGCTGTTCTGGGTCTTCACTGATTTGCGCAAACTTTCTCTAGCTGCGGCGAGTGGGGGCTACTCTTTGTTGAGGTATATGGGCTTTTCATTGCAGTGGCTTCTGTTATTGCAGGGCACAGGCTCTAGGCACACAGGCTTCAATAGTTGAGGCATGCTGGCACAGTTGTGGTGGAAAAGTTTTTAACTACACATTAAACTTTAATAGATATAGGGATATTCAACTTATTTACCTCTTCTTGAGTGAACTTTGGCAGTTTATGTCTAACAATGAATTTTCCCATTTCACCTGAATTTATTCCTATAAAGTTATCCTTTTGGTATTTGTAGAATCTGTAGCCATCTTATCTCTCTTATTCTTTATATAGGTCATTTGTGTCTTCTCCCCTTTTTTGTTAATCATTTGGACAAGAAATTTATCACTTTGATTAGTCTTTTCAAAGAACTGGTTTTGTTTCCATTTACTTTCCTCTACTATTTTTCTGTTTCCTGTTTCAGTGGAACTCCTTCTGACCTATATTATTTTCTTTCTTCTGCTTACTTTGGGCTTAAGTTTTCTTAATTTTTTCTAGTTTCTTAAGTACTAGAATTTAATTTAGATATATGCTACTTTCATTTTTATTCCATTCAAAATAATTTCTAGCTTCAACATTTTCCTTTGACCTTTGAATTATTTACAAGTCTATTATTTCATTTCCATATATTTGGGAATTTTCCAGATAACTTTCTAAATGTATTGAGACTTGTTTCAGTTCAGTTCAGGTGCTCAGTCATGTCCGACTCTTTGCGACTCCATGGACTGCAGCACGCCAGGCTTCCCTGTCCATCACCAACTCCTGGAGGTTACTCAAACTTCTGTCCATTGAGTCAGTGATGCCATCTGGCCATTTCGTCCCCTGTCATCCCCTTCTCCTCTTGCCTTCAATCTTTCCCAGCATCAGGGTCTTTCCAATGAGTGAGTTCTTCACATTAGATGGCCAAAGTATAGAAGTTTCAGCTTCAGCATCAGTCCTTTCAAAGAATATTCAGCGCTGATTTCCTTTAGATTGACTGGTTGGACCTCCTTGCAGTCCAAGGGACTCTCAAAAGTCTTCTCCAACAGCACAGTTCAAAAGCATCAATTCTTTGGTGCTCAGCTTTCTCTATAGTCCAAGTCTCACATCCATATATTACTACTGGAAAAACCATAGCTTTGACTAGACAGACCTTTGTTGGCAAAGTAATATCTCTGCTGTTTAATACGCTGTCTAGGTTGGTCATAGTTTTTCTTCCAATGAGCAAGTGTCTTTTAATTTCATGGCTGCAGTCACCATCTGCAGCGATTTCAGAGCCCAGAAAAATAAAGTCTCTCACTGTTTCCATTGTTTCCCCATCTATTTGCCATGAAGTGATGGGACCAGATGCCATGATCTTAGTTTTCTGAATGTTGAGCTTTAACCCAACTTTTTCACTCTCCTCTTTCACTTACACCAAGAGGCTCTTTATTTCTTCTTCACTTTCTGCCATAAGGGTGGTATCATCAGCATATCTGAGGTTATTGATATTTCTCCCAGCAATCTTGATTCCAGTTTGTGCTTCTTCCAGCCCAGCGTTTCTCATGATGTACTCTGCATATAATTAAATAAGCAGGGTGACAATATACAGCCTTGATGTACTCCTTTCCCGATTTGCAACCAGTCTATTGTTCCATGTCCAGTTCTAACTGTTGCTTCCTGACCTGCATACAGATTTCTCAGGAGGCAGGTCAGGTGGTCTGGTATTCCCATGTCTTTAAGAAGTTTCCAGTTTGTTGTTATCCACACAGTCAAAGGCTTTGGCGTAGTCAATTAAGCAGAAGTAGATGTTTTTCTGGAACTCTCTTGCTTTTTTGATGATCCAACGGATGTTGGCAATTTGATCTTTGGTTCCTCTGGCTTTTCTAAATGGAAGTTCTCGGTTCATGTACTATTAAAGCCTGTTTTGTGAGACTTGTTTTGTGGCTACAAATATGGTCAATTTGGTAAATGTTCTCTGTGCACTTGAAAAGAATACTTTGGTAGAATGTTCTAGAATTGTCAACTAGGTCAAATTGGTTGATAGTATTTTTCAAATCTTCCATCTTCTTGCTAACTTTCTATACCAAATGTTGAGCAAAGACATTGAAATCTTCATGTACAATTGTGGATTTGTCTCTTTCACCTGCAGCTCTTTCAGTTGCTCCACTGTTTTGTACTGTTATCAGAGAAATTTTCCGGTCATCGTTATCTTTTTTCCTTTTAGTATAACACATCTTTTTTTTCTCTGTCATCCTTTCCATTCTTTTTATGTAATATGTCTTTTTCCTCTTCTCTGCCTGATTTTAGGATTTCTCTCTATCATTAGTGTTGAGCAATTTCATTTTGATGTGTTGGTATAGTTTTTTCTGTATTTTTGTACTTAGGATGTGCTATGCTTTATGGATCTATGTACTTATAGCTTTCATCAAATTTGGAAACTTTCCAGCCATTATTTCTTCAGATATTTGCTCTGCCTTTCCTCTTCATTAAGCTGCCTGAAGTTGCCCCATAGGTCAACGCCACGCTATTCAATTATTTTTTGTTTGTTTATCCCAGTGTTTCATTTTGGATAGTTTCTATTGCTATATCTTCAAATTCACTAATCTTTCCTCTGCAATATCTAATCTTCAAGTTAATTCCATCCACTTGCTTTTTCTTCTTAGAAATTGTGGTTTTCTCCCTCAGAAATTTGATTTGAATTTTGTATCTTACAAGTCTCTACTGAACTTTTTCAACTATGGAACACAATGTTGCCAACTATATTTCCATCATTACCTACTAATTCTGCATAATTTTTTAACCAATTGATTTTCTCCTCACTATTGGTATCATTTTCTGTTTCTTTGCCTGCCTGATAATCTTTGATTGGTGTAAGACATATATTTTATCATGCCAGGCACTAGATATTTTTGTTTTTCTGTAAGTATTAAACTTTATTCTGGGATGCAGTTAAGTTACTTGGAAACAATTTGATCCATTCAAGTTCTTACTTTTAAGGTATGCTGAATGGTATCAGAACATTTAATCTAAGGTTAATTATTCCTTGGTAATCAGGCAAACTTGGAAGGAAAGTTATGACCATCTTAGCATATTCAAAAGCAGAGACATTACTTTGCCAACAAAGGTCTGTCTAGCCAAGGCTATGGTTTTTCCAGTGGTCATGTATGGATGTGAGAGTTGGACTATAAAGAAAGCTGAGCACCGAAGAATTGTTGCTTTTGAACTGTGGTGTTGGAGAAGAATCTAGAGAGTCCCTTGGACTGTGAGGAGATCCAACTAGTCCATCCTAAAGGAGATCAGTCCTGGGTGTTCATTGGAAGGACTGATGTTGAAACTGAAACTCCAATACTTTGGCCACCTGATGTGAAGAGCTGACTCATTGGAAAAGACCCTGATGCTGGTAAAGATTGAGGGCAGGAGGAAAAGGGGACGACAGACGATGAGATGGTTGGATGGCATCATCGACTCGATGGACATGGGTTTGGGTGGACTCCGGGAGTTGGTGATGGACAGGGAGGCCTGGAGTGCTGTACTTCATGGAGTCGCAAAGAGTCAGACACAACTGAGCGACTGAACTGAACTGAACTGAACTAAATGAAGCAAACCCCTCCTGAGTTTTCTATCCAATGCCCTATGAAGAATGAGTTTTCCAGCCTAACTGGTAGGTACCATGTACATTCCTATGTCAGTGCTAGTCACTCTTTTCTCTGACACTCAAGTGATACTTCCTAAGCATCAAATATTTTCCTCAAACTCATGTGCCTAACAGTACTCTTTTGAATATTTAAATGGAACTCTTCCTCAGATCTCTGCACTCTCCTCCATGCTTCCCTCTTGCCTCTCACACTCTGTACCCTGAACGCTTGCTTTTTTGATTCTCTTATACCCTAGCTCCATCTCTCCTACTCAGACAGTACACCAAACTCTGCCTGGGTTCCCTCTACCTGTACTATGGCCGGAAAACTCTCTCAAGGTGATGAACTGAGGCAGTTCACCACACTCACACCATTAGTTTTCCATCTCTCGAGCACCATCATCCAACAGTGTCTGACACTCTGTATTTCTCACATAGTTCATCTTTTTTCTAGTTATTGCACATGGAAGGGTAAATCCAGCCCCATGCAACTCCATTTTAGTTGGAAGCAGAAGTTGTAAAAGTATATGTAATTGTTAAAGTGCTCAAACTTGTTTTTTTAAATTATATACATGAATTTCTGAACTCAGATATCTTTTTATGCACAGGGATGTATACTATCTCTAGGTATGAAAACAGTTTCTTTTAGGGAAACATACTTAAATCATTCATGTGTAAGGAACCCACTATAAAATTATCTGATATTCCTGACCAATTACTTCATTCTTTTTTTTTTTAATGGAAGTATAACTGACTTACAATATTATATTAGTTCCAGGTGTACAGCATACTGATTCAATATTTTATAGATTAAACTCCATTAAAAGTTATTACAAAACAATGACTATTATTTCCCTGTGCTGTACAAAAGATTTTTATTGCTTATTTGTTTTATACACCCAACTACATCGTTCTTTAATGAAGCTGTGAAAAGAATTGTCCATTCAACAGGTACTCAGCCTTCTTAAGCTAAGTTCTTCACTAAAGATTCAAGAGAACAAGACCAAACTGGCCACTCCCTATGGGGCCCTATCCTTTGAATTCAGGAGAACAAAAAAACCAATCTCCTTAAGAACATATTTAAGTACAATTTTAACTATTTTCTATCAACAAGATTTTTTTATACCCCTAGGGTGCAAGGAGATCCAACCAGTCCATTCTGAAGGAGATCAGCCCTGGGATTTCTTTGGAAGGAATGATGCTAAAGCTGAAACTCCAGTACTTTGGCCACCTCATGCGAAGAATTGACTCATTGGAAACGATTCTGATGCTGGGAGCGATTGGGGGCAGGAGGAGAAGGGGACGACAGAGGATGAGATGGCTGGATGGCATCACGTACTTGATGGACGTGAGTGTGAGTGAACTCTGGGAGTTGATGATGGATAGGGAGGCCTGGTGTGCTGCGATTCATGGGGTCACAAAGAGTCCGATATGACTAAACGACTGAACTGAACTGAGGGTATTCACTTAGGAAGAAGAAAATTAAAGGAATTTTCCATGTTTAATACACCATCTGTCTTGTCATTTGAAAGTTTCTCACATATTTTTAGCATAAAAAAAGAATACACTTGACATGGAAAAGTGTAACTAGAACATTTTAAAGCAAGCAAATGACTGTGAAAACTCTAGTGTCTCCCTGTATTTTCAAGATTGAAGAGACAGAGGAATACTCAGCAGATAAAGGAACAGGATAAATGCCCACCAAACCAAACAAAAGAGGAAGAGATAGGGAATCTACCTGATAAAGAATTCCGAATAATGATAGTGAAATTGATCCAAAATCTTGAAATTAAAATGGAATCACAGATAAATAGCCTGGAGACAAGGATTGAGAAGATGCAAGAAAGGTTTAACAAGGACCTAGAAGAAATAAAAAAGAGTCAATATATAATGAATAGTGCAATAAATGAAATTAAAAACACTCTGGAGGCAACAAATAGTAGAATAACAGAGGCAGAAGATAGGATTAGTGAATTAGAAGATAGAATGGTAGAAATAAATGAATCAGAGAGGATAAAAGAAAAACGAATTAAAAGAAATGAGGACAATCTCAGAGACCTCCAGGACAATATTAAACGCTACAACATTCGAATCATAGGGGTTCCAGAAGAAGAAGACAAAAAGAAGACCATGAGAAAATACTTGAGGAGATAATAGTTGAAAACTTCCTAAAATGGGGAAGGAAATAATCACCCAAGTCCAAGAAACTCAGAGAGTCCCAAACAGGATAAACCCGAGGAGAAACACCCCAAGACACATATTAATCAAATTAACAAAGATCAAACACAAAGAACAAATATTAAAAGCAGCAAGGGAAAACAACACATAACACACAAGGGGATTCCCATAAGGATAACAGCTGATCTTTCAATAGAAACTCTTCAAGCCAGGAGGGAATGGCAAGACATACTTAAAGTGATGAAAGAAAATAACCTACAGCCCAGATTATTGTACCCAGCAAGGATCTCATTCAAATATGAAGGAGAAATCAAAAGCTTTTCAGACAAGCAAAAGCTGAGAGAATTCTGCACCACCAAACCAGCTCTCCAACAAATACTAAAGGATATTCTCTAGACAGGAAACACAAAAACGGTGTATAAACTCGAACCCAAAACAATAAAGTAAATGGCAACGGGATCATACTTATCAGTAATTACCTTAAACGTAAATGGGTTGAATGCCCCAACCAAAAGACAAAGACTGGCTGAATGGATACAAAAACAAGACCCCTACATATGTTGTCTACAAGAGACCCACCTCAAAACAAGGGACACATACAGACTGAAAGTGAAGGGCTGGAAAAAGATTTTCCATGCAAATAGGGACCAAAAGAAAGCAGGAGTAGCAATACTCATATCAGATAAAGTAGACTTTAAAACAAAGGCTGTGAAAAGAGACAAAGAAGGTCACTACATAATGATCAAAGGATCAATCCAAGAAGAAGATATAACAATTATAAATATATATGCACCCAACACGGGAGCACCACAGTATGTAAGACAAATGCTAACAAGTATGAAAGGAGAAATTAACAATAACACAATAATAGTGGGAGACTTTAATACCCCACTCACACCTGTGGATAGATCAACTAAACAGAAAATTAACAAGGAAACACGAACTTTAAATGATACAATAGACCAGTTACACCTAATTGATATCTATAGGACATTTCATCCCAAAACAATGAATTTCACCTTTTTCTCAAGCGCACATGGAACCTTCTCCAGGATAGATCACATCCTGGGCCATAAATCTAGCCTTGGTAAATTCAAAAAAATAGAAATCATTCCAAGCATCTTTTCTGACCACAATGCAGTAAGATTAGATCTCAATTACAGGAGAAAAACTATTAAAAATTCCAACATATGGAGGCTGAACAACACGCTGCTGAATAACCAACAAATCACAGAAGAAATCAAAAAAGAAATCAAAATTTGCATAGAAACGAATGAAAATGAAAACACAACAACCCAAAACCTGTGGGACATGGTAAAAGCAGTCCTAAGGGGAAAGTTCATAGCAATACAGGCACAGCTCAAGAAACAAGAAAAAGTCAAATAAATAACCTAACTCTACCTAAAGCAACTAGAAAAGGAAGAAATGAAGAACCCCAGGGTTAGTAGAAGGCAAGAAATCTTAAAAATTAGAGCAGAAATAAATGCAAAAGAAACAAAAGAGACCATAGCAAAAATCAACAAAACCAAAAGCTGGTTCTTTGAAAGGATAAATAAAATTGACAAACCATTAGCCAGACTCATCAAGAAACAAAGGGAGAAAAATCAAATCAACAAAATTAGAAACGAAAATGGAGAGATCACAACAGACAACACAGAAATACAAAGGATCATAAGAGACTACTATCAACAATTATATGCCAATAAATGGACAACGTGGAAGAAATGGACAAATTCTTAGAAAAGTACAACTTTCCAAAACTGGATCAGGAAGAAATAGAAAATCTTAACAGACCCATCACAAGCACGGAAATTGAAACTGTAATCAAAAATCTTCCAGCAAAACAAAAGCCCAGGTCCAGACGGCTTCACAGCTGAATTCTACCAAAAATTTAGAGAAGAGCTAACACCTATCCTGCTCAAACTCTTCCAGAAAATTGCAGAGGAAGGTAAACTTCCAAACTCATTCTATGAGGCCACCATCACCCTAATACCAAAAACCTGACAAAGATGCCACAAAAAAAGAAAACTACAGGCCAATATCACTGATGAACATAGATGCAAAAAATCCTTAACAAAATTCTAGCAATCAGAATCCAACAACACATTAAAAAGATCATACACCATGACCAAGTGGGCTTTATCCCAGGGATGCAAGGATTCTTCAATATCCACAAATCAATCAATGTAATACACCACATTAACAAATTGAAAAATAAAAACCATATGATTATCTCAATAGATGCAGAGAAAGCCTTTGACAAAATTCAACATCCATTTATGATAAAAACTCTCCAGAAAGCAGGAATAGAAGGAACATACCTCAACATAATAAAAGCTATATATGACAAACCCACAGCAAACATTATCCTCAATGGTGAAAAATTGAAAGCATTTCCTCTAAAGTCAGGAACAAGACAAGGGTGCCCACTTTCACCATTACTATTCAACATAGTTTTGGAAGTTTTGGCCACAGCAATCAGAGCAGAAAAAGAAATAAAAGGAATCAAATTGGAAAAGAAGAAGTAAAACTCTCACTATTTGCAGATGACATGATCCTCTACATAGAAAACCCTAAAGACTCCACCAGAAAATTACTAGAACTAATCAACGACTATAGTAAAGTTGCAGGATATAAAATCAACACACAGAAATCCCTTGCATTCCTATACACTAATAATGAGAAAACAGAAAGAGAAATTAAGGAAACAATTCCATTCACCATTGCAACGGAAAGAATAAAATACTTAGGAATATATCTACCTAAAGAAACTAAAGACCTATATATAGAAAACTATAAAACACTGGTGAAAGAAATCAAACAGGACACTAATAGATGGAGAAATATACCATGTTCATGGATTGGAAGAATCAATATAGTGAAAATGAGTATACTACCCAAAGCAATTTATAGATTCAATGCAATCCCTATCAAGCTACCAACAGTATTCTTCACAGAGCTTGAACAAATAATTTCACAATTTGTATGGAAATACAAAAAACCTCGAATGGCCAAAGCGATCTTGAGAAAGAAGAATGGAACTGGAGGAATCAACCTACCTGACTTCAGGCTCTACTACAAAGCCACATTTATCAAGACAGTATGGTACTGGCACAAGGACAGAAATATAGATCAATGGAACAAAATAGAAAGCCCAGAGATAAATCCATGCACATATGGACACCTTATCTTTGACAAAGGAGGCAAGAATATACAATGGATTAAAGACAATCTCTTTAACAAGTGGTGCTGGGAAATCTGGTCAACCACTTGTAAAAGAATGAAACTAGACCACTTTCTAACACCATACACAAAAATAAACTCAAAATGGATTAAAGATCTAAACGTAAGACCAGAAACTATAAAACTCCTAGAGGAGAACATAGGCAAAACACTCTCTGACATACATCACAGCAGGATCCTCTATGACCCACCCTCCAGAATATTGGAAATAAAAGCAAAAATAAACAAATGGGACCTAATTAACCTTAAAAGCTTCTGCACATCAAAGGAAACTATTAGCAAGGTGAAAATACAGCCTTCAGAATGGGAGAAAATAATAGCAAATGAAGCAACTGACAAACAACTAATCTCAAAAATATACAAGCAACTCCTACAGCTCAACTCCAGAAAAATAAATGACCCAATCAAAAAATGGTCCAAAGAACTAAATAGACATTTCTCCAAAGAAGACATACAGCTGGCTAACAAACACATGAAAAGATGCTCAACATCACTCATTATCAGAGAAATGCAAATCAAAACCACTATGAGGTACCATTTCACATCAGTCAGAATGGCTGCGATCCAAAAGTCTACAAATAATAAATGCTGGAGAGGGTGTGGAGAAAAGGGAACCCTCTTATACTGTTGGTGGGAATGCAAACTAGTACAGCCACTATGGAGAACAGTGTGGAGATTCCTTAAAAAACTGGAAATAGAACTGCCTTATGATCCAGCAATCCCACTGCTAAGCATACACACTGAGGAAACCAGAAGGGAAAGAGACACGTGTACCCCAATGTTCATCGCAGCACTGTTTATAATAGCCAGGACATGGAAGCAACCTAGATGCCCATTAGCAGATGAATGGATACACAATGGAGTATTACTCAGCCATTAAAAAGAATACATTTGAATCAGTTCTAATGCGGTGGATGAAACTGGAGCCTATTATACAGAGTGAAGTAAGCCAGAAGGAAAAACATCAATACAGTATACTAACGCATATATATGGAATTTAGAAAGATGGTAACAATAACCCGGTGTACGAGACAGCAAAAGAGACACTGTTGTATAGAACAGTCTTATAGACTCTGTGGGAGAGGGAGAGGGTGGGAAGATTTGGGAGAATGACATTGAAACATGTAAAATATCATGTAAGAAACGAGTTGCCAGTCCAGGTTCGATGCACGATACTGGATGCTTGGGGCTGGTGCACTAGGACGGCCCAGAGGGATGGTATGGGGAGGGAGGAGGGAGGAGGGTTCAGGATGGGGAACACATGTATACCTGTGGCGGATTCATTTTGATATTTGGCAAAACTAATACAATTATGTAAAGTTTAAAAATAAAATCAATCAACGCAAGATTCAATATGTGAACAAAAGAAAGAAAGAGAAACCCATCTCACCTAGCTAAGGAAGAACGTAAGCAAAGGGCATCACCTCTTTCCTTCGGGAGAGTCGAATTTCAAAGCCTTATAATTCGGTAGGGAGGAATGGGGAGGGGAGAGGAGTCAACTGACACCATTAAAGTTAATTGGAGATTTGGGAAGGTATTGATGAGAAAACTGGCTATCCACTGGTTTTCCCTGTATTTCTTCTTTTCCTTCTTTCTTTTTTATCATAAAGTTTCATTGTTTGTGTTCTAAGATATTACCAGTAACTTGTATAATAAGTAAGATGATGCAGGCTAATGATTCACTTTTATCCTTATTATATATATACATATACACACAGATGTGTATGTGCAAACACATGTATAAATTATTGCTGATGTTTCAATCCAACACTTGGAATTACAAGGATCTGATACATTTTTCACACTTGAAATGAGATTATTTTTATAAAAATTTCCTATGAATTTTGACAAACATTAGTTTGAAACTTTGTGACATCATTCAAATACATGCTAGAAGTCAATGAGTTTAGTTTTTTTAAGAGTAAAACAGGGCATTATCAATGAGAGGTGTGTCTGGAATTATAGATGGTATCAGTAACCATAACAACTTTAGGGAGGAAGGCTTGCACCCAAGAATGGGGCGGCAGCAGCTGTGTTTGAAACCAGAGCACAGGATATTGAAGGACACAGTGTCATGCTTGATTTGCTTAGAAAACATCTCATTTTTAGCAGTTCTATTAGAAAATGAATTTAACACATTCAACCGAAATCTGAATCATCTGAAATCCCTTCCATCCATACCTCATCTCCCATCTAAGAGAAAAATAGTAATTTCAATCAAAATAAATAGTTACTAAGAATTCATGTAAAATCAGTATTAACCAGGGAGTAGGTTACATGATCTGTATTCAACAATATAAAACTTCTGAAAGCAGTTTACATTTATAGATCTCCTCCATAGTGCCTACCATTAAGTCTTATACCTAGGAGGCATAACCAAATGATTTTAGGCAAAATGTATTCATAACCAAATGGTGGATGATATTTTTTTATTGAACAAATCCCAAAGCTAGGGATTAGAATATTAAAGAAATTATGAGTTACTTAAATATTTTTTAATTAGAAAATAAGGTTTTTATTTTATTTTTTTAAATTAATTAATTAATTTTAATTGGAGGCTAATTAGTTTACAATATTATGGTAGTTTTTGCCATACATCGACATGAATCAGCCACAGGTGTACATGTGTCCCCCATCCTGAACACCTCTCCCACCTCCCTCCCCATCCCATCCCTCTGTGTTGTACCAGGGCACCAGCTTTGAGTGCCCTGTTTCATGCACTGAACTTGGACTGGCCATCTATCTCACATATGGTAATATACAGGTTTCAATGCTGTTCTCTCAAATCATCCCACCCTTGCCTTCTCCCACAGAGTCCAAAAGTCTGTTATTTATATCTGTGTCTCTTTTGCTGTTTCACATATAGGGTGATCTTTACCATCTTTCTAAATTCCATATATATGTGTTAATATACTGTATTGGTATTTTTCTTTCTGACTTACTTCACTCTGTATAATAGGCTCCAGTTTCATCCACCTTGTTAGAACTGACTCAAATGTGTTCTTTTTAATAGCTGAATAATGTTGCATTGTGTATATGTACCACAACATTTTTATCCATTCATCTGCTGATGGGCATCTAGGTTGCTTCCATGTCCTAGCTATTGTAAACAGTGTTGCAATGAACACTGGGGTACAGGTATCTCTTTCAATATTTTTAAGAGAGTTTCCCTCTGGACCTTAATGAACTTAGCAACATTAAAACTGGTCAGTCTTACAGCAATCTTCAAGGTTTATAATAACATCTCAGAATCCTTTCTGAGAGGGTAGATTATGTACCAGTGCCTGGCATGCTGTAGGTACTTACTAAATGTTGAACATTTTGAATATTCAGTGAGTGAATACCCTTTAAGAGCAAGGACTGTAGCTTTCAGGCCCTAGCCCTTTACTATCGTTAGTAAGATCACAGTCATTGAAGATTTTCTAGAAGCTAAGAAAAGGTCACATAAAAACTTTATTTCATAATCCATTCCTATTACTTTTAAAATAACAAAATCCATATAGAGTTCCAAAAATAAAGCTACATATTTCATTAAGACATTTAATATTCATTCACACCTTCATTTGTTTACCAAATATTACCGAGCTTCTATTAAACATTGCACATTATATTTCAATACTATGTCCTGTGAATGGGGCTTCCCTGGTGGCTCAGTGGTAAAGAATCTTCCTGCAATGCAGGAGAAGTGGGCTCAATCCCTGGGTGGGGAAGAGCCCTAAAAGGAGGAAATGGCAACCCACTCCAATATTCTTGCCTGGGAAATCCCATGGACAGAGGAGCCTAGCAGGCTACAGTCCATAAGGTCACAAAGAGTTAGACATGACTAAGCACAAATGACCTTATGTCCTGTGAATACAGAATTAAAGAGATGGTTGTTATCAGCAAAAAGCTCACTGCTGACTGAAGAGACACATCGAAACTAATAATTATGATACCTATGGGGAACAGACCAGAAAGCACACATGTACTAGATTCAAAGAAGGACTGACTGAGTACAGATAGGGAAATCAGAAACTTTATTAAAGTAGGGGTGGAATTGGGAGGATGAAATTCCTGAGCTGAGGCTTTAGAAATAATATAACTCTGTTCATGAAAAAATATATAATGTAAAAAGTCTGCAATATTATAAAATACCTGCATCTAAAAATCCTATGTTATCTTAAAAAGGAGGTGGGGAAAAAAAGATATAAGAGAGTAAATTAAAATTAAATACCATATATCAAATAGGAACATTCAAATATAGTATTTTAGCATTTTACTCAATGTTGAAAAAGAGCTGAATAGAGATTAAACATAACTCTGGATAATTTAAAGCAAACCATTTTGCAAAAATTATACCTTCCAAACAGGTGGAGGATATATAAACAAAGTAGTCCATACAGTAAAAAAAGACGAATTATTTTTTTAATTTTTAAGACATAAAATTTAAAGGAACATCGGCGAGGGAAGTATAGAAAAGTAGAAAGCAAAGGAAAATATAACAAGAATATTAATTCAAGTTTGCAAGCATTAAATGGATAATCAGTCTGTTTTAAAAAGACTTACAGGACTTCTCTGATAGTCCAGTGGCTAAGACTCCCTGCTCCCAGGGCAGGGGTTTGGGTTCAATCTCTGGTCAGGGAACTAGATCCCACAGGCTGAAACTAAAGATCCCAAGTGTTGCAAATAAGACCTGGTGCAGCCAAATACATAAATATTTATTATTTATGTATTTATAAATATTTATAATAAATAAATATTTATTAAAATAAATACATAAATATTTTTTAAAATAAATTTAAAATAAGACTTACTTGAATCAAAGAAATCCAACTAGCTCTTTATAAGAAACACACCTAAAATAAAGTATTGTAAATATCTGAAAAGGAAGAACAAATATAAATTATGCAAATGCAAAATAAATTAACAGAAAAAATAGAGATAAAAATCAAATACTTTAGAAGAGAGGAATTTTAACAAGATAAAGGGTAAATTTACAATACACACGGAAAAGTGACATACACTTGTATGCCCTAAATTGTTTCATTAAATACTGTGAAATATGGGAGAAATGGGCAAAATCACTATTGTTAGCATTGACAGCTGTTCTTGAACAGATCAAAATTCAGAAGCATTAAATTTGTCTTTCAACACACCACAGTGAATTCAACATTGCTTTAGAAATTTAAGTCAAAGTAGGAAAATTGTTTTTTACAGAAGAAAGGAATTATTGAATTTAGAATAAGCTAATTAAAGTTTCAAAAGGCAAGCCTCAAATAGTCAAAAATAAACATAAATGTAAACGATAATATAATTAACAAGGTTGATTTCATACAGATACACATATGCATGCATGCACACCCATATGTGTGCACATCAGACTGTATACTCCATTGCTCATAGAATATATGGAATGAGTAATAATCGTAGGTTGGAACTTAAAACTGCAATAAAACGGAACCAAAGCAACAATCAAAAGTATAATAAACTATTTTCTGAGTTGAAGAAAGCACTCCATATGTAGACTGAAAGGCCACACATGTTCCAGATTAAACCACCGATAAAAGTACCCATACTTACATACATATCAGCAAAGTTTTGGAATGCAGACCTAGAAAATATTACAAAACTAATCCAAAATGAGAAAACAGGTGTCCTACAGTGGACATAAATATGGTATCTCTCAGCCTTCTCTGCAACTGTGAATTCCTAAAAGAGTGGGAAAATGGCAAGACTGATTCCAAATTCCATATGCAGTGAAACGGATATAAAGACGACAGATACTGTCAGAGAAACAAAAGAGATTGAAAATGTCCCAAACATACTCCCTTCTGGAAGGTATTATTAAGTAATATTTCATTTCATCTTCATATCATCCCTACAATATAGCTCTTTCAAGTATTATTTCATTTCATCTTCATATAATCCCTACAATGTAGCTCTTTGGTGTCACTTAAAAAAGAAGAAAATAAGCTTAGATTAAGTAGCTTCTCCAAGATCACATATATAATACGAGATGCGGTCAAGATTTCAACCAAGTCTGTTTGGTGACAAAGTCCTTGCTCTTATTGGTTAGTTCTGATAATTTCTTTAAATAGTTATTAGGATATCTCTCCATCAAAACATCAGGCCAAAAAAGACAAAGATTTCAGACTATTCAAGAACTCCCTAATCACCCCCATAGTCTTCTAATTGTATGCCTTTCATGGCACCCATTTCCATCACCTTCCTTTTACTTATCTTCTTTTGAATATTATCTGGATAGAATTAGGCATGGCATGTATCATCATCAATTAGGCACATTCTTCTGATTTATATTGTTTCTTCCTTCAAATACTATTCCCAGTCCTCTTCCTTTCTCTCCTACATGAGCAGCACTCTATTTTTTGTCTTTGCTTTCAATTTATCTTCCAAAGAATTATATTCATGGCCTCTACAAATTCCTCATCGATTGTTCCTTTTTGTCCCTTAGGAAGCTTTGTTTTGTTTTATCTTAAGCACATGGTTCATATTTGCCTGGAAATCTTTCTCTATCTCATTTTTTTTCAATTTAGTTACCTAACTTGCCCAACGTAATAATGGAAAAGGCTCTTTTGACACCAGACGTTGAACACTAGCTCTCCACTGCTTCTTAATAGAGAGAGAGAGGAGACCAGAAGACAAAACAGGTGAATTTATGAACATGGACTTTTCATCCTACTGCCTAGATTGAAAGTAACAGTAATAATCTACAAATCTGGGAAATATATATATAAAGTGAAACCAGAAAACTTTTCTTTGTGGTGTTTAATAATGTTGCCTTATAATATTTGAAAATTACTGGGAAGAATAGAAAAATAGAAATATGCTAAAACATATTTTCAGTAATTTTATAACTTATGCATCTCCATTTATGAAAAGTTAGCCTCATTGCCTTCCTCAAAATGCTGTTTCACAAGATCTTTTTTGTAATAGAAATTAGTTTCTATTTCATTGTCCTTCATTGAATCATTTATTAAAGTGTGTTATTTATTAGAGCTAGTTGTGTTTGAACTTAGCTCCCAACTGAATTGTTAAACATCTTTGCCATTTCTAACACAGGGCCTTGCACATAGGTGTCCAATTAACATTTGCATAATTGAATACATTAGCACATAAAAATATCTTTATGCATTTTATGACTTTAAATCATTGATGATATGACTGTCATGATGGAAAAAAAGAGGTGATTAAGACAATATATGCCAATACATTCTGAGATCAAAGATAAGTGTAACATATAACATAATATCAGGATGTTATGATTTTTATTATTCTCTTTATATTAATCAACAAAACAAAACCACTTCCAGCTTCTACAAAATTACTTTGCTTTGAAAGTACTTATCTCTCTTTAGCAAATCAATCCCTTTATTCTTGTTTGTACTCATTTTACAATTCTGCATATTATAATATTGCTATCAACTAATGCTTGTGTTCTCCTAAAACTCATATGTTGAAATCTAACCCTCAGTGTGATGGCATTTGGAGGTAGGACATTTGGGAGGTGACTAGGTCATGGGCATGGAATCTTTATGAATGGTATTAGTATCCTCATAAAAGAGACCCCCAAAACTCCCTAACCCCTTCTGCTCTGAAAGGACACAGTCAGAAGATGGCTATCTATGAACCAGGAAACAGGGCCTCACCAGACACCAAATTTGCCAGCATCTTCAGCTTAAACTTTTCAGCCTCCAGATTGAGATATAAATGTTTGGTACTACACCACCCAGTATTTTGTTAGACCAAGACAAGTATATAAAATGTTTGCATCATCCATCGTAAATATTTAATATCTGGAATTTCCAGTGATGTGAAACCTTACTTTATACTTCCATGAATTTTACAAAGCTCTCCCATCATGATTTCTTTACAAGAATTTTCAGCACTTATGCAAATGAAGGTAATACTTTGAAACCTTTGTGTTATTTGATTTTATTGTAAATAAGCAATTTCAATAGAACTTAGAGCAGATTTCTTTGCTGTAAAGTTATCTTTCTACATCTCCAGTACATTTTAAGGAAAGATTGTCATGTTCAAATTGTTACGGATTTCATCCTTAAGTACAGATTGCAGATGAAACACATGCACAGATTCATCACAGAGGAACAGAGACCTGAACACCCCTCTCCAATTTCGTTAATTAGCAGATGAGCCAGATGTTTAAATAAGCATGTGTGTCTTGAGACATTGCCCAAAGTTCAAGATAACCTAGTCTATGTAGAATTGTAGGAGTGTATGCTTTTATCAGCAAATACCACTTCATATGGTCCTGCTTAGAACCTGTCTCTGATGATACATGGGAAGAATTGTAGCTTTTTTGGAAGTAAAATACTGAAGAAGAAAAAAAGCAGTAGAAGTAGTTTGAAATTAAGATTCCAAGTCATTCTGAACTTTAATAGAATAAACCAAAACTTTTAGCTTTACACAGTAAACAGGAAAGGAGCGTAGACTATCAGTCTTGCTAAATTGCTTCAGTCTCTTTGCGACTGTAGCCACCAGGCTCCTCTATCTATGGGATTCTCCAGGTAAGAATACTAGAGTGGGTTGCCATGACTTTCTCCAGGGGATCTTCCTGACCCAGGGATAAAACCCATGTCTATTATGTCTCCTGCACTGGCAGGTGAGTTCAAGTGAAAAATAATGGCTAAATAATGGCTAAATCCAACTAGGAGATGGGAAGCTGGGTCTCTGTACTGAAGACTGTTAGTATCATTCAGGAGAGACCTTGGGAGACTTTGAGCTTAGAAACCATAAAAAACAGGAAATCCTCAGGTATAAGTGCTATTCAAAATTTTGACTTCTTTGAATGACTCTCAGGCAGTTTATGTCTGTTCAGGCCTTTCCAAAGAAGGCTCTTAACTGAAACTGAATCAAAATTCTCACATTGTATTCTTCACTTCACCCTCCTCTGAGCTTCACTGTGAAGACTTTCTTCACAAAAGCAAAGCCTGAAAAAGTTTGCCTCTCCTGAGGCATGGTTATGCTTCCTCTGATCTGATAATGAAAATTAACTTACTGATCAAGACTCCCTTTTCCCTCAGAGCCAATCCAAGACTGAATAATAGTAACTATTTTAGAATCTAATCACCTGCATATATCTTTTCTACAGTTGACTTTCTACTTCTGCTTATGTTTCCCTTCCTCCTTATTTTCTATGTCTACTTTATCATTATTATAAATATGTGTTCCCACTGCAAGATGATTCAAATCCTCTGTGGATCAAGGTGGTGAATAAGTAAGGAACTAAATTAATACTTATGATCTGTCTCTTTAATACCTTGATCCACCTATTAATTTCTTTATCCTCTGTCCCAAGGCATCCTTTCCTCAATAAATGTCTCCACTGTCTACCCAGATCTCATGCCAAAAACCTAAGAATTATCTATAATTCTTCTCTTTTCATCATCCTTCATGTACAATTCATCAGTAAAATCTATTGGCTCTTCCTCTTCAGTACATCCTGTGTGATTTTTTGGATTTCCTCCTCCAGTATTCTTGCCTGGAGAATCCCATGGACAGAGGACATGACTGAAGCAACTGAGCATATATGCACACACATCTATCTGTATCACTTCTTGCCTGGTACACCATCTCTCTTCTGGAGTGCAAAGAAATTACTAATTCTCTATTACTCCCCTCATATTCTACTACAATAATTTTAAGACTTTAAATTTTTAGTGTTGTTTTAGGTGCATGGCAAAATTGAGAAGAACATACAGAGATTCCCATATACCTCCTACTCCCACATATGCCTAGCCACTCGCATTCTCAATATTTCCCACCAGAGTGTTACACTGTTATAAGTGATGAACCTACATTAACACAACATCATCACCCAAGGGCCATAGTTTACATTAGGGTTCACTTTTGCAGTTGTAGGTTCAATGAGTATGGACAAATGTTTAATGACATGTATCCACCATTAGTATCATACAGAGTATGTGTACTGCCCCCAGATCCTTTGTGCTCCACCTATTCATCCTTCCCTCCACTCCTGACTCCTGGCAACCGCTGGTCCTTTTGCTCCTCCATAGTTTTACTTATTCCAGATTCTCATATAGTTGGAATCAACTTTTCAGACTGACTTTTTCACTTAGTAATAGGTATTGAAGGTATCTCCATGTCTTTTCATGGTTCGATAGCTCATTTCTTTTTAATGCTGGGTAATAAACCACTGTCTGGAAGTACCACAGATTATTTATCCATTCTACTTCCAGAAGGACATCTTCGCTGCCCCCAAGTTCTGGCAACTATGCATAAAGCTGCTATAAACATTTTTGTGCAGGGTTTTGTATGGATGTACGTTTTCAACTCCTTTGAGTAAAAATACCAAGGAGTGTGATGGCTAGATAGTATGGTAAGAATATGTTTAGTTTTATAAGAAACTGCCAAACTGTCGTCAAACTGGCTGTGTCATTTTGCATTCCCACCAGCAAGGAATGAGAGTTCCTATGGCGCCACACACAATTATGTTTTTAATATTATGATCTTTTAAAATATAAAGCATATATTCCTCTCTGCTGTTTAATATCCTTCCAATTGATTCTATTGCCCTTTAAATAAACTCAAAGCTTCTTTCTCGGGTCAACAAGGTACCTCATAATCTGGCCACTGCCTATATCTGTCCTAGTCACAACAGCCTCAGAGCATGCAGGTCATCCTTCTTTATCCTCAGACATGCCAAGCTTATTCTCATTTTCCCACTTACCATTGCCTCTGGCCAGATCACTCTGCCCCATAATGTCTCAAGGCTGCCTCCTGCTTTCAGGTCTTGCCAACCCACCTCAAGCACTACCTTCTCAGAGATAACCCACCTCAAGCACTACCTTCTCAGAGATGCTTTTCCTCACCACACCACTACCCCCACCAGCATCACTATCAGACTCACATTGCCATCTCCCATCACAGGTCACCTCCAACTTCAGCTTTATTTTCTTCATTGTACTTATTTCCATTTATGTCTTATTATATTTGTTTATTACTTATTTATCTTCTGCCTTCCAATATAAGTTTCTTGAAAAAAGGGCCTTGTCTTTCGTGAGTATTGTTTCATCTCCATATCTAAAAGCACATATACTAGGTGCTCAATAAATATTTATTGAGCTAATGAATATTTAATGTTTCTTAAATATAAAGCTCAACTACTTGAATCAAGCAAATGAGAATGAGAAATGAATCAAGAAATGAGAATAGTCAGACACATTGCCTTTTAAGAATGAAGGTCTATTTGGAGGGACAAGCTAAATACAAACAACACAAATAGAAAAACCAAGACAGTATAGGGAGGGCAAACACTGTGCCATTGTAAACGAGCATGGCAAGTTCAATGTACAGTGGAGAAAAGCAACCTGTATCAAATTTCTGGTGGCCCAGGATTTGCTGTTCCTTGAATGCTAGATGGAAAAGTATGGAGATAATCTTCTAATGTCCTATCCTATACCTAAAGGTAGCCAGACTACATGTATCAAAACCCTGGATCTGTCTTTTATTTTCTGGCTTTATTTCTCTGTTCTTATTTTCAGTAGTTATAAAACAAGAATAATGATAACGAACTCATTCACTCAACATGTTGAGAGCATCAATCAGGCATTAATCTACAAGCAGTTTACTCTTTCACTTCAAAAGGCAAGGGTCCTATTCTCACTGAACTTCCTTTCAAACAGAATAATATTATAATAAATATGCTTTTATTATGTGAGATAATGCATGGACGTGCTTGGCATAGTACCCACTTCTTAATAACCACTCAAAAATTCAACTTTTATAATATTTATTAGGTAACACTTTGGCTCTGGAGAAGGAAAAATGTTGAAAGTAGTGTTTTAGAAAGAATAGCCTATTAGCAAGAAATAGAAATTATTACAAAGGATTGAGATCAGAGGCCGAGAAACCAGGGATGATTTCTGTAATTTTTATGGCCTCCTAACATTCTGCCCAAAATAAGTATAACTCTAAAGCTACTGAGATTTTGATCATCTTCTTTTGGGTGGTTCATATGCCTCCCTCTTGACATAAATAGATTCTTGACATAATAGATTCTGTCAATGACTGCATCTTGGTAGTACACTTAGAACCATGAGTAGATGATAAACACAGCAAAGACCATGTTGTATCACAGCACGCTCTCAATTTTTATTTATTTACTAATCACAGGTGTCTAATATACTGGGTACTATGCTGTGCATTCTACCCAATTAAATAGGTTCTGATATCTGAGACTTCAAACGTGAATGCAGAAGAAAAACATACAAGCATATTCTTGGAAAGTGGTGAGTAATTCAATATGAAAGTTCCAAAGAGGAGCAAATGGCCATCAGAGAAGACTCTGTTGGGGGTGGGGGGGGGGCGTATTATGGGATATACAAGAATTAGTAGGGGTTTACCAGTCATAAATGGAAGTTAAAATAATAGCATTCTTCATTGATATGAATGGTAATCATTAACATTCATTGAGCACTTACTATTTGTCTGTTACTGTTCTCAGTATTTTATAAGGATTAACTGACAATTCTAATAATAAACCATGAAATGGCTATTAGTGTTATTCCTGTTCTACAGATGAGGAAACTAAATCCCAGGGTTATTAAATAAACTGCTATGGACACATAGCTATGAAGCAGTGAAGGATGTATTTGAATCTGAGGAATCTAATTCTAGACCCCATACTCATAATCATGTGCCCTTTCTGTATAGCATATATTGCACTGCACTAACTTCATATTTAATTAGTATTCTTTAGCAAAAGAACAAAAATTAAAAGGGAGAAATAAACAATCCTATTTTCAATCCCTATCTATCCAGCCACCTCCACTGTGGAGGGTTCCTCAAACACCAATTTTCACATGTTGTGAGAGCAGAGGGTATAATACCCTTACCTCTCACTTGGTCATGGGACAAAAACATAAAAGACTTGTGCCACAATCAATTAGATTTGCAACAAGATATCAATCCCTGGAAATCACCTGCTACTTCATCTATCAATGTCACCCAAAGTATTGGTGACCTGAAAGAGCAAGGTTAGGCAAGTAAACACTGGAAGAATTTGGGAGATGCCCAGTTTTATCAAAAGTTTTCCTTTTCAAACCAGTATGATGCAGAAGTTAGAAATCCATGGTCATTTACAGTATATATGTGACCTGACTGTGGGTATTAAATTGTCAAAAGTGAGAAGGGACTTTAATACAAACTATGGATATTTTGTTTTACTGGGGAAGTAAATCCTCTAATAATCAAAGGATAAAACCAATCTTTCATACTAGTAGAATATAATTTCTGTTATTAAAAAATGGTGCTTCTTAATTTTTCTTCCAAGAGGGCACAAAGAAAGAATAATAGTTTTTACAGCTCCAACCAACTACAAAGACTTCCTTAAATTGCACAAAACTCATGGAATGTAATCAAGATTTCCTAGTAATTTCCTAGTAACTAAGCTTCATACTTATCCAAATATTGCTTTCCAACATTTAATTTGATAATTTAATTCAATATCTAATTTGAAGTCTAAACTAAAACAATCAAGTAAGTGTAAACTCCAAAAACTAGCTAAACCTTGCTTGTTTCTAATCATTCACCATTCCATTTCCATGAAAGATGCATTCTGTTGTAATACGTTTTGTAGTCCACTTTACATGTTCATGAATGTTTTCAGAATATCAGTTTAGCATAGTGGTTATGGGGCTTGCCTGGCAGCTCAGTGGTAAAGAATCCTCCTGCAATGCAGGAGACACAGCAGACTCGGATTCAGGCCCTGGGTCAGGAAGATCCCCTGAAGGAGGGCATGGCAACCCACTCCAGTATTCTTGCCTGGAGAATCCCATGGACAGAGGAGCCTGGCGGGCTACAGTCCATGGGGTCACAAAGAGTTGGACACGACTGAAGCAACTGAGCATGACAGTGGTTATCAGAACAGATTCTTGAGGTCAAATAGCAGCATTGGAATCCTAGTTTCCCCATAGCCATATGACTGAATTAGTCACTTAGCCATACTGGGTTTCAGTTTTCTTTTCTGTAAACTGGTGAAGATATTAGTATGAACCACAGAGAAAAGGAATAAAATACAAAAAATTTGAAAACTAAGGTTCCATACACACATACATTATTTATATTATAATGGACCAAAAATAAGCCTGTGCGTTTTCAGTCAAGTATAGAGAACAGTTCAATTCAGTTGTTCAGTCATGTCCAACTCTTTGTGACCCCATGGACCGTAGGATGCCAGGCCTCCCTGTCCATCACCAACCCCCGGTGTTTACTTAAACTCATGTCCATTGAGTCAGTGATGCCATTCAGCCATCTCATCCTCTGTCATCCACTTCTCCTCCCACCTTCAATCTTTCCCAGCATCAGAGTCTTTTCAAATCAGGTGGTCAAAGTATTGAAATTTCTGCATCAGCATACTTCCAATGAACATTCAGGACTGATTTCCTTTAGGATGGACTGGTTGGGTCTCCTTGTTGTCCAAGGGATTCACAAGAGTCTTCCACAACACCACAGTTCAAAAACATCAATTCTTCAGTGCTCAGCTTTCTAGTTCAACTCTCATACCCACACGACAACTGGGAACACCATAGCTTGGACTAGACATACCTTTGTTGGCAAAGTAATGTCTCTGCTTTTTAATATGCTGTCTAGGTTGGTCATAACTTTTCTTCCAAGGAGCAAACGTCTTTTAATTTCATGGCTGCAGTCACCATTTGCAGGAATTTGGGAGCCCAAGAAAATAAAATCTGTCACTCTTTCCATTGTTTCCCCATCTAAGTGTCATAAGTGATAGAACCAGATGCCATGATCTTAGTTTTCTGAACGTTGAGCTTTACCCCAACTTTTTCACTCTCCTCTTTCATTTTCATCAAGAGGCTCTTTAGTTCTTCTTCGCTTTCTGCCATAAAGGTGGTGTCATCTGCATATCTTAAGTTATTGATATTTCTCTGGGCAATCTTGATTCCAGTTTGTGCTTCATCCAGTCCAGCATTTCTCATGATGGACTCTGCATATAAGTTAAATAAACAGGGTGACAATATACAGCCTTGACATACTCCTTTCCCAATTTGAAACCAGTCTGTTGTTCCATGTCCAGTTCTAACTGTTGCTTCCTGACTTGCATACAGGTTTCTTGGGAGGTAGGTCAGGGGCTCTGGTATTCCCATCTCTTGAAGAATTTTCCACAGTTTGTGGTGATTCACACAGTCAAAGGCTTTGACATAGTCATTAAAGCAGAAGTAAGTGTTTTTCTGGAACTCTCTTGCTTTTTCAATGATCCAGAACTTGTTGGAAATTTGATCTCTGGTTCCTCTGGCTTTTCTAAATCCAGCTTGAACATCTGGAAGTTCACAGTTCACGTACTGCTGAAGCCTAGCTTGAAGAATTTTGAGCATTACTTTACTAGCATGTGAGATGAATGCAATTGTGCAGTAGTTTGAGCTTTCTTTGACATTGCCTTTCTTTGGAATTTGAATGAAAACTCACCTTTTCCAGTCCTGTGGCTACTGATGAGCTTTCCAAATTAGGTGGCATATTGAGTGCAGCACTTTCACAGCATCATCTTTCAGGATTTGGAATAGTTCAACTGGAATTTCATCACCTCTTCTAGCTTTTTTCATAGTGATGCTTCCTAAGGTCCACTTGACTTCACATTCCAGGATGTCTGCTTCTAGGTGAGTGATCACACCATCGTGGTTATCTGGGTCATGAAGATCTTTTTTGTATAGTTGTTCTGTGTATTCTTGCCACCTTTTCTTAATATCTTCTGCTTCTGTTAGGTCCATACCATTTCTGTCCTTTATTGTGCCCATCTTTGCATGAAATGTTCCCTTGGTATCTCTAATTTTCTTGAAGTGATCTCTAGTCTTTCCCATTCTATTGTTTTCCTCTATTTCTTTGCACTGATCACTGAGTAAGTCTTTCTTATCTCTCCTTGCTATTCTTTGGAACTCTGCATTCAAATGGATATAGCTTTCCTTTTCTCCTTTGCCTTTTGCCTCTCTTCTTTTCACAGCTATTTGTAAGGCCTCCTCAGACACCCATTTTGCCTTTTTGTATTTCTTTTTCTTGGGGATGGTCTTGATCACTGCTTCCTGTACAATGTCACGTACCTCCCTCCATAGTTCTTCAGGCACTCTATCAGATCTAATCCCTTGAATCTATTTGTCACTTCCACTGTATCATAAGGGATTTGATTTAGGTCACACCTGAATGGTCTTGTGGTTTTCCTTTCTTCATGGGGACTAGAATGCAAAAGTAGGAAGTTAAGAAATACCTTGAATAACCTGCAAATCTGGCCTTGAAGTACAGAATGAAGCAGGGCAAAGGCTCAAAGAGTTTTGCCAAGAGAATGCACTGGTCATAGCAAACAGCCTCTTCCAACAACACAAAAGAAGACTCTACACATGGACATCACCAGATGGTCAATACAGAAATCAGATTGATTGTATTCTTTGCTGCCAAAGATGGAGAAGCAAAAACAGTTAGCAAAAACAAGACGGGGAGCTGACTGTGACTCAGATCATGAACTCCTTATTGCCAAATTCAGACTTAAATTGAAGAAAGTATGGAAAACCACTAGACCAATAGAGAATAGACATCTTAACAAAACAGAAATATGGCTCTTGCAGCAGTCTGTGAGAAAAATCATTAGCTTTATTACTTGAAAAGTAGTGTGAATAGGAGTCTTCTAGCTGTTCAGTCTCAGAGAAGGCAATGGCACCCCACTCCAGTACTCTTGCCTAGAGAATCCCAGGGACTAAGGAGCCTGGTGGGCTGCTGCTTATGGGGTCGCAAGGAGTCAGACACGACTGAAGCGACTTAGCAGCAGCAGCAGCAGCAGCAGCAGCAGCTGTTCAGTCTGATCATCAGAACACCGCCAATTTTCTCTGCCACAGAATCTTTCTGTACAGTGGGTAACTTGTTGCAATTAAGGGATTTTTCTCACTTTTTAATAATTCTCAGATTTGGAAGGTTTTTCCTTTTTTTTTTTTTTGTCTTTTCATTTTCTTTTTTTTAAATTTATTTATTTTTTAATTGAAAGATTAAATATGATTCTTGATCTGGAATACGTGAACAGCTAAGATAGGGAAGAGGAATTAGACTTGCTCCTATAGGACTGGTGACTAAACTTTAAGGAGATAGAAGTTGACTTAAGATGTAGAAGAACTTACTGATAATCAGAAGGTGAAACAGAGTCTTTGCATGGTCCTTAGATTCCTGTCCTGGAGCAATAATAACAGGGACTAGACAATAACAGGAGAAAGATGCTCTACAGTGGGCCTCAAACTTTTTGGCACCAGGGATCTGTTTCATGGAAGACAATTTTTCCACAGATTGGGGTGAGGGGATAGTTTTGGGATGATTCAAGCATATTATGTTCACTGTCCACTTTATTTCTATTATCATTACATCGGCTCCACCCCAGATCATCAGGTATTAGAGCTCATAAGTTGGGGACCTCTGCTCTAGAATAAATTTCAAAACCAGCTAGAGGGAGTAGTTGTACTAAATGATCTTTGGGGTCTCAAAAGGAAGAATCTATGACTCTCCAAAAGCAGAGAATATAAGCAAGAAAATATTAATAAACTGAAGCTCACAGACATGGCTTCTATGGGACCAAAAGGAAACATCTCAATAGCAAGATGTGTTTTTCACACATTTGAAATTGAAAATGTACTAGGCTACTAAATGTGTATATACACAGTCAGAGTACTAAACATTTTGCCTACTGTTGTGGGTGAAACAGTGTCCCCCTCAAAAAAGCTATGTTGACGTTCTAAATCCCAGCACATGTGATCATGACTTTAACTGGAAATAGGGCCTTCACAGATACATTCAAGTTAACATGAGGTCATGCTGGACTAGTCGGCTCAAAATCCAGTGGCCAGTGCCCTTATAAGGAGATAAAGATTTGAGACACACAGATACAGAGGGAAGAAGGCCATGTGGAGACAAGCAGAGATTGATGTTATGTAACCAAAGGCATGCCAAAGATTACTGGTAACCACCAGAAGCTAGAAGAGGCAAGAAAAGATTCTTTCCTAGAGTGTTCGGAGGGAGTATGGTCCTGCCAGCCCCTTGATTTCAGATTTCTAGTCTCTAGAACTGGGGGAGAATAGATTTCTCCTGTTTTAAGCCCTTGAGTTTATGGTTACTTTTTATGAAAACCCTAAAAACACTAATACACACACTTTAGTTTCTTATTTACAGCAATAGTACAGAAAGTGTTAGGATCACTAATGATGGCTGAAAATCCTAAGATTGAGGAGATTATAAAACTTGGTCAAGGTCACACACAGAGAGCTGCAGGAACAGAACTCCATCCAGGTCTGAATTCCTGACTCCCCTCTCCAGCTCCCTGCTCCCTTTGACAATAGGCACTCACCCAGAAAATACCACACACTGTAGTACTGGGAGCATGAATGTTACCTGACTTATGCAATATAACCTGAGCTTCCACTTAATGACTCCTGCCCATCCCAGAGGAGCCCAGTTTGGGGCCATCATCTGTAGTGAGCTAAAAGTTCTTTCAGTACCTGACTCAGTTTGCCTGTGTGTCAGGGGCGGGGCGGCGGGGAGGAGGGGGCAGACTTAAAAGCAAAGTGCAGATTACCTGGGGCTGATCACCTACCTGTGTAGGCTTCCATCCTGAGCAGTCTCATCTCCCTCTCATTTAATCAGATACAAGAAATGTGCCAGATTTGACTTATTGGAAATGAAATACAATGAAAAGTATTGAAAACTTTTGATAGAGAGGTTAAAAAGTAGTAGCTTGTGAAAATAAGCATTCTTAGTTGATAGCTTTAAGGATTCAAGAAATAGGAAATACCCTGGCAGTCTGGTGGTGAGGACTCCGTGCTTTCACTGCTAAGGGTGCAGGTTCGATTCCTGGTTGAAGAACTAAGATCCCCCAAGTCTCTCAGTGTAGCCCAAAATTAGAAAATAAAAAAAGGTTCAGGAAACAATGGCAAGACAGTTTGAAGCCATCCTTATGTCTGTGTTACTCAGAGTTGATCTAAAAATATCACAAGCCTTTGTAACATCTTTTAAACAGATATTTTTAAACCAAGAATAGGAAAAGTAACAAAGAAAGATGGAATTATGGATGAGCTCCTGAGGAATTCTGATGGAGGCCTGACATCTACCTCTCACACACATGGTAATCATCTAGAGGCTCATCTGCTCCTTGGCCGAGAGAAGGAGCTTTTGGCATGAAATATCTGGTGGTGAGTTGTAAGCAGCCACTGGGCAAACCTCCAAGTGGTCACCTGCCTCGCTCTAGTGAACTTTTTAAAATATTTATATGTATGTGCTAATAAAAACCAGAACAACGTATCCAGGTACTTTCAAAAATCACAAAAATACTGTACCATTATACTCGGGAAATTGCTAAATTTCACATTTGAGAACACCGTGCTTCAAAGGAGTCATGCTGAAAGAATCTGTGTATTTAGAAACATGAAAGTTAGGTTAACTGTAATGGTAAACAGCTAAAATAGTCTCAGATCTCCAGAATACAGTTGTGAATGTAGATCTATGGGGAAAAGGTCACTTAGCCTCCACAAGAACCAACTCAACTTCCAGGACAAAGTGGGGTGGTTTACTTCAAAGAAGTCCTTAAGCTGGAGATGATTTACCCTGGCATTCAATTCACCCAACATTTATTGGGTAAGTTACTTGCTATCTTAAAGAGCCTGGGGTTAGAAAGGTGGTCAAATAACAAGGTAGGTGGTGTAGCAAATGGAAAAAACATTACCTTTTGAGTCCAGTTCCAAATCCCAATTCTGATATTCACAAGCTGTGCTGTCC